>NW_005304820.1:0-753 GCF_000412655.1 Myotis brandtii
TGAAGCAGAGCAGGAGAAGATAGTCTTTGGCCAGGCAAGATGGTTGGGGACCAGTGGTCCGCAGGGGCCTCTTCGCAAAGTGCCCAACTTCTCTTCTGCCTGTCAAAGTGGCTTGTAGCTCAGGGGAGTCCAGAAGACTCTTACCCATTCCTTTACCTTGAAGGCAGGCAGAAAGGTGATGCAATTTGCTGGAAACTCAAAATGGCTTGTGGATGACTGACAGTTCTGTACCAGGACAGGGCCCCTCTGAAGATGGACTGCTGGCTTTGAGACTTCCCCATTCACTCCAGTGTAAGATCATAAATACGAATCTAAGGGAAACCACATGACTACTCCTTGTCATTAAAATAGTCGTGGCATCCTGCATCAGCCCTGTCTGGACTACAGTGACTACGGTCCTGCGCCGTTAAATTGCCTTTGCCCCAAAGACCTTCTCCGCTGCTTCCTCCATCTGTGTGAGCATCAGATCTCCCTCTGCTTCTCTCTTACAAGAACCCCTGCTGGGACTTTCAATGCTGAAACCAAGCCAGAGCCTAGAAAAGCAGAGCTTTGAGCATACTGGCGGGGGAGAGCCATAGGTGCTAAACATTTTACCTCATTTGTTTCATGCCATCTCCTCTGTCCGCTCTGAGGCACCCTCCGTTACATTTGTTTTCTTTTTAAAAATGTTTTTAGTTCTTTAGTTTTTAGAGACAGAGAGGAAGGGAGAGAGCAAAACATGGATTTGTTGTTCCACTTATTCATGCATTCATT
>NW_005304821.1:0-753 GCF_000412655.1 Myotis brandtii
CTGAACAGTGAGCAATCTACCGCTCTCCAGTTGAACATTTCCATCTATTAGCATAAAAATCTTTCCCCCAAGAGGCATTTGAACGGTTTGACTTAACAGAAAAACAACCCTGAGTCCCCTGCATGCTTTTCTTCCTTCGTACGCATGTACACTCCCCATAATTAGGCAGTGTCCTAGGAGCGATGGCTGAGGAGCGGAGTTCTTAGCTAGAAAAGAGGCTGGTGGTGGAGGGCTGTGGGGAGAAGCTGCAGGACCGTTGTCTTGCTTTAAGGAAGGGTGGCTCCTGCATTCCTGCCTGCAGCCCTGGACGCCCAATGACGACACAAAGAGGTTCAGAGTCAGGGTGGCCGGGGAATGACCTCGAGTCTCTGTTCTCTCCTTGCAGCTCACTTCTTCCCCTCATCCCCTGCCCTGGCTGGGGTCCTGGTTCCTCAACCAGCTCCCCTCTCTCCTGTGAAAATGTGCTCTGAGAGAGGGGATGGTGGCGTGGATGGAGTGGCAGTGCCAACAGAGGGGCTGGTCTTAGAGCTGGTTAGGGCACGGTGGGACCCGTTCCTGCAAAATGGGCATGATTCTACCTGCTCTTGTTGGCATGGACTAAATGTGATGGTAGTGAGAAAAGGTTGACAGTTCAAAGTCACAATGATCACCAACTCACTCACACCGAGGTTCAAGCAAGCATAAAGCTTCATGGTGACTTTCCCCAGTGGGCTTTGCATTTAAATTGGGGATGGAGTCTTGCTTCCTTTGCAG
>NW_005304822.1:0-753 GCF_000412655.1 Myotis brandtii
TTGGGTTGGCTGCACATGTATATTGTAGTTCAGGATCTAGACACCCTTCTTTGCAGCTTGCCATCCTGGGTCCCTTTAACATCTTTCTCTAGTTAGTGCATCTGGAACACTCCCCCTGGCATGTGCATGTGTGCACACACAGAGACAGACACAGACACATGCACACACTTCTACTAATTCCTCTTCACCCCTCAGCTCTCAGCAGACACCTCATCTCGCCTAGGACATCTGCCTTGATTCCCAAAGTGAGGTTGGATATCACACCAATGGGTCACATCAGCACCTATGTTTAGCACTAATGTTGCAATTGACACATTATGATAGCCCGTAAATTTATCATAACTCTCACGAGAAGTTTCTGAACGAGGGATTGTACTTGATTCATGGTGTATCAGTGAACAGTGCAGTGCCTGGCACACTGATGGAATCCATCGGCATTTTTGAATCAATGACTGGAAGCCAGAATGATTGCAAAATTAGCTGCGGAACCCCTGCTTTTACTAGTATATATTATTCCATCCTAGGTTGTTCCCAAGGACCTCACTTACTTCCCCTAGCTGTCTCCCAGTGTTCATACTCCTTTTTCCTTTGTAAAAGAAAACTTCAATTTTAGCAGAGAATCCTGACATGGGGTGGAGTTGAGAGGACATTTCTGATACGCCAGCACAACTGGCTATTTGAGTAAGTATGGTCATTAAAATGTAAAAGCAAGTAATAGATGGGACTTCTGGGAAGTCTTCTTAAAAGAAAAAA
>NW_005304823.1:0-753 GCF_000412655.1 Myotis brandtii
AGGGCTCCCAGGCTGCGAGAGGGTGCAGGCCAGGCTGTACACGAATGTCATGCACCCGGCCTCTAGTAAACAAATGATACACTGTATATAGGAAATAGACTGCAGAACAAAAACATCTTTCCAAAGAACATTAACATTTCCTTTGAGAGTAACTAGATTTCCAGTGTAGGAGACAATCTTGAATATGACCCTCTTCTATCCTTAGATTTGTGGATAGCTGGCCTAGACATTCTAGAGATACTATATTCATTAATTTTGTTCATTAACATTTCTATTCCCCTTTCTTTTAGGGAACATGGTAACATTACTCTTTCCCATCTGCAGTTGATTACAAAAGTGGCCACAGATTATTTTTTTCCCTCTATCCACACCCTTTTGCAATGTGACTTGCAACTCTTCTTGTTAAAAGGTACTTACCTTCATTGACTCTGGGCTTGGCCATATGATTGCTTTAGCCATTTGGACTGGAGCAAATGTGACCCAAGCCAAAGCTTTAAAAGTGCCTGTGCATTAGGGCTTGCTCTTTTACTGACCTTGAAATCCATGTGAACAAGCCAAGGCTAGCCTCTTGATGATAAGGGACTATTGGCCTGCTTGGTCTATTGTCCCAGGTGACAGTCAACTCACCCTCAGAAACAGAGTTGCCTCTCTAATGGGAAGCTAATCACAAACATCTGAGTGAGCACAGCCCAGGTAAGTTGAACTATCCAGCTGAGACCAAACAAATTGTCACTCCATGGAATTATAAGCTAA
>NW_005304824.1:0-753 GCF_000412655.1 Myotis brandtii
TTTTTTTCTAAGCTTCATCTCTTTGCACTGAGATAATGTTCTCACATGTCTTTTGAAATTAGCGTTCACCTTTTTTTTACCCTTTTAAAACATCTCATCCTATAAATAATGACACAATACAAGAAGCAATATCTAAAAGGTGGTTGCATGAAGTCCAGACAGGGACTAAAGCATGCCTATTGCTTTTGAATATTTCACCAAGAAGGCAACCACCCCAGAATTTTTTAAATGTAGAAATTTTTTAATACGGAAATTCTCCAACCTACACATAAGTACAGGTAACTATATAATGAAATTCATATACCCATCACCCAGCTTCTGCCGAATATTGTCACCTCTCCATCCAGAATTCTCACCAGAATTTTTTAAAAAGGCATTCTTTGAGCAAAATAAACCTTACATTAGAATACCAGTGGTGTCGGAAATTTTGTGTGATAGTAATTCCTTCAGACTTCTATCCTGTGGTAGGAGTCACGAAGCATCGCAAGTCAAGAGCAGCTGCTCAATTTCAAAACTACTCTAGATAGTAACTCACACTTGCAACAAATCAAGCTATGAAAGTGCTAATTGCTAGTGAGTCAGCTCTAGACAAGACGGTTTGATCTTTCTCCTACATTTACCACATTGATGTGAAAATACAAGGTCCAAGATGGAAGGAGTGGTCTAAAGCTAGTGCAGTATGCAAGGTGAAAGCATGTGTCTCAAATCAGGAAAACCAATAGTTTATGTTATACCACACATGTTGTGACCACA
>NW_005304825.1:0-753 GCF_000412655.1 Myotis brandtii
GGGCCAGAAGGTTGAGAACCACTGCTCTAGGGACTTGTATTTTGTTCATTTAGAGTCACAATGGCCCTTTGGGGTGGGCACACAGGGGGCATTCAGCCTTTTTACAGGTGGGAAAACCGCGGCCCAGGAGGGAGACTTGCTCACGGCCACACATGAATCAGGGGTAGAGCTGGGGTCCGGGGTCATTTGGGATCATCGCCCTCGGTCTGGGCAGGCTGGGTGGCAGGTGAGGGATGCCGCTGGGAGGGGACCACCCCATATGTTGGGGAGGTCTGGACCCATGGCTGTCTTGGCTGGGTCCCTGGAGACCCCCACCCAGGCTGCTGATGGGAGGGTGGCTCAGCTTCCAGGCAGCGCCCCCTGCCCTGCGTCGATGGTGGCAGCAGCCTCATTTGGCCGGAGCTGCGCGAGGCCATGGGGAGCGGCCCCCCAGCACCTGCTGGATGGCAGCGGACGGACTGATGTCGGTGGTGCAGACCTTCAAGGCACGTCGCCTTGCCTGGTTGCTGGGCAGACGATAAGCCGGAGGACACGGTCAGGACTGCGGTCTCAGAGTCCAGCCCCAGCTCTGCGGGCCAGCCTGCCTCAGTTTCCTCTGAAAGTGGAGGGGTTGAGGGGGAGTGAGTTCCTGTTGGAAAAGGCCTTCGCGCTGTGCCTGGCCTGTCAGCTCTTCTCCTTAGAAGGATGATTGACACTGGGTCTGTCTGCAGGGGAACCTGCCCTGAACATCAGTGGTGACGGTGGGAGGGGGAG
>NW_005304826.1:0-753 GCF_000412655.1 Myotis brandtii
GTGTGTGTGTGTGTGTGTGTGTGTGTGTTTCTTAATCTCACTACAAATAAGTATCTGTGACATGTAAGTTGCTCACCATATGTGAGCACTGTTCTAAGTGTTGTGCATACACCATATAACTAATTTAATCTTCACAATAACTCTATGAAGCAGTGTCTGACTATTCTCAGTTTAAGGATATGGTGGCTAAGGAACAAAGAGACTCTGGATGCTGCTCAAGATCACACAAAAAAGGGAGGAGTGTGTACTGGCCCCAGGCTTCTATGTGTCTAAGCAGAATATTAGCTTTAGGCAACACACTTAATTTTAGCACATAGATTCTGGGGCACAGACTATGCCTGGTATCAACTATTGTGATACATCATAAGGTCTTTACCTTAAAATATCTTCTTAAAATCTTAAGTATCATCACATAACCAGTACATTTTGGAACTAGGATAAAATGCTAATCACACTGTAATGAGTTTGACTCATTTTTTTATGTTTAACTGATGGCTTTTACTAGTAGTTCTCACTTCTTTCCGTTGCCCACTAGACTCACATCTGGATAAGATGATAAAAAGACCCCATGTCTAGGCCCCACATCCTCCCTTGCACTGGTAGAAACTCCCTTGGCCTAAACTAGTAGAAAAACAAACTATGCAAGGCTTGGCCCTTGCCCAGCTCCACCCAGTAACCACAATAAACACTCCTATCTCCTTGCTCAAGCCATTCCAGACTGGCTTGGGTACCAGTCCTACCATCCCCAGGAAA
>NW_005304827.1:0-753 GCF_000412655.1 Myotis brandtii
TCTATCCACTGAGCCAAACCAGTTAGGGCTGAAGTTTTATTTTTTAATTAAATTTACTGTGGTGACGCTGGTTAACAAAATTATATAGGTCTCAGGTACAAATTCCACAACACATCATCTGTACATCGTATTGTGTGTTCACCACTCCAAATCAGGTCTTCCATCACCATTTATTGCTCCCATCCCCTAAATTTTAAGTTCAACTACCAGGAATAGCATGAAGACAGTCCACTGAACTATTTTTGCCACCAGGAAATGTAGGATATAATAATCTTTCGTTGTCTTTCAGTGCACCTGATAGAACTTTGAGTATCTGAGGAGAATTACTTTTGTCTAAGGCATTGTGAAGGGAGCTGCGGCCATGAGACAGAGCTGGAGCTACAAGTATTACCTAAAGATAAATATCAAGATTAATATCACTTTAGGAAAATTATATTTTGTACTTTTATGCAGTCTAATTTGTCAATCTTTCCTTTTATGATATTTGACAATATAATATTAAATAAAATTTTCCCATATTTTTTCTAGTGCTGTGTGATTACTGTATGATTTTATATTTTTAAACCTTTGATGAACCTGAAATTTACTGTGGCATATAAAGTGAACAATAGATTCGTAAAGTGAAGAAGAGAAATACATACAAGCTTACAACATACACACATGCTCATGTATTTATTGAGTATCTTTGAAAAAATACATACGAAATTAAGGGTTCCTCTGGAAATCTATAATAATAAAAGCATAATATGCTAA
>NW_005304828.1:0-753 GCF_000412655.1 Myotis brandtii
GCCAACTTTCTATTCACTGAGCCAAACCAGTTAGGGCTGAGCTATTTTAACAGAGAGAACGTGAGCTCCACGATGGTCTGAATACCTTTCCTCTTTGATTTTGTTCACTGATGGATTCTTAGTCCCTAGACTACTGTTTGACCTACAGGAAACAGTAAGTATTGGCTAATTGCATGAATAAATTAAATGAACTAAGTGATTAACGACAGCGAGGTGGTACTGGCACATCATTAAACAGATCAATGGAACAGAAAAGAAAGGACAGAAATAGAACTAAAACACATGGTAATTTAATTGATATAAAGGCACCACTTCAACTCACTAAGATGAAGATGACTGTGTGTTATTTCTCACTCCACAGCTGGTCCTGGTACAACCGGCTAACTGAGGGAAAAGAGAAGGCTGAGTCCCTGCTCAGGCCTAAACAAACCCCAAGAAGATGACAAGTTTTAAGTGTTCTAACTAAAATCATTTAAAAAATACCAAATAAACCATGAATTAATTTTTCTGTTTTCTCAGAGAGAAAAGCCTTTCTAAGTAAAGCACAAAAGCTATTAAAGAAAAAAATGACAAACCACATAAGAAATTTCTACGGAGATAAAAACCCACACACCATAAACAGGAAAATAATGAAACCCTTCTCGAGGGCCGACTGCCTCAACAAGTAACACGTTTCATTCGATGCCTAAGAACATGGAACAGAGTGAAAGCCAAGAGGGATACAAATGGCTTTTAGAACAGGAAACACACTCA
>NW_005304829.1:0-753 GCF_000412655.1 Myotis brandtii
TGCACAAAAAGTAAAATAGACCTACCATATTCGTCCTTGCAAATAATGGTTCCTGTACTTTCTGATGGGGCACTGATAGCACCTGCTGTATTCTTTGCTCTAATTCTGAATTCATATTTTCCACCTTCCACAAGGTCAGTTACAGTAAAGACACAATCGGGGACATTAACATGGTTCGCTTTCATCCAAGATTTGGAAGGTAGGTCCCGCTTCTCCACTATGTATCCAGTCAACTTATGACCACCATCGTATTTGGGCTCAGTCCAAATGAGAGTCACTGAGTTCCTTGTTACACTGATAACCTCGGGCTTGCCAGGAGGATCTAAAACATGGGGGGAAAACAGTCAAATACCAACGTGGTTTTTTTCATGCAGAAAATGCACCTGGGTTTTCCTTCATATAATGACTTACCAATGGGATCAAGTGCCACGACTGGCTCTGATGGCAGGCTTGGCTTGCCTACTCCTGCTAAATTGATTGCCATCACTCGGAATTCATATTCCAGACCTTCAGTTAATCCTGTCACTCTGAAGTCTTTCATCCTAATAGGAGTCTTGTTCGCTCTCTTCCACAAAAGGCTGTTTCTTTCCTTGAACTCGATATGATACCCTACAAGAGACCCAGTGATGTGTCAATTCAGATAGAACTTACAAATGTAGCCTGATTTTGAAATACTATATGTGTTTTTGCTCAAATAACTTATAGATGGATATGTGAGATAATCATTCTTGCTAACATCTATACTTTTTTTTT
>NW_005304830.1:0-753 GCF_000412655.1 Myotis brandtii
AGATGTGTGTGATCTTGGGCAATTCACTTATTCTGTGCCTCAGTTTCCTCATGAGTGGATTTTAGGTTGTTTCACTGGATTTCAGTACTGAGTGGTTGTATGGTTTTAGATATGTTACACATGAAGGCACGTTGAGAAGAAAAAATTGTTTGCTAATCATAAAAATTTTATTGCTTAATAGTAGTATTAGGGTCTACCACAGTTTCTGTGGAGAATGAGTTTGCTGCATTTGAAACTGGAAAACTGGGGAGACAAAATATATAATATCCAGGAAAATTGTGATAAGGATTTGTTTGCTGTAAATCTCATGCAGCCTTAGGATCTCTGCCAGAAATCTGGTCAGAAATTGAGAAAGACAAAAGCACTCTTTCTCAAAGCGAGGCCACATGTGTCTGACCTGGAGCCATCACGGGACTTAGGAAAAGTCACTGCCACACATGATTTTCTGCTGTTCTTTTCTTGTTCCACTGAGGTTTTTGAGGGACTGCAAGTCCATGTCTCTGTCCAGATGGGTTATTCTGTACCTTCCCTGCGGATGAGTACATCCAGGGAGGTGGGGACACTGGCTGTCACTGTTACTAGTGGTTTTCAGACCCCCATTCTGGGATCAAGTGTAATCCCAGACATACAAGATGCCATACTTTTCTTATCTGTGTCTATTTGACAGCCAATAACACAAATGATTATTTTAGAAAAGCAGGCGCTGCAGAGGGGATAGCAAATTACACCTTCATTAGTATAAACTCAGACTTC
>NW_005304831.1:0-753 GCF_000412655.1 Myotis brandtii
AAATAGTTAAATATTTCAAAAATGAAATCATGGGTCTTTACCAGGCAAGGAATGGTTGCTTTATTCATCATATAAAATATTTTCTGCATCAAAGCCACTAATCCACAATCCCAAAAGTCTGAAAAAGCTATCCTGACACAAAAAGCCTAAAATAATCAACTTCTTTTGGAGCAGGATCAGAGGAGTGCAGTCTAATGCATATATATATATCTTAGTTTAATCCATCAGCTGGTGTAAACCTTTAATCCCCAATCCCTCTTTTGTTTAGGGAGTGGTTGTAGAAAACCTTCAAAATCACGGTTATATGGCCTAGTGCTAAAAATGCTCAATGCTCTCAAAACACTTAGTTCTTTGCACTATGAAAGCATTGGTTGCTTGGTGCTCTGAGTGTGAGCCTTGGAATGCAGCTGAATTTCACTGGGCAGTTATGCAGGAGATTGATTACCACTTTTCCTGGAAGTTTTACTTACAGTTGTTTTAAAAAGCTTTTCCTTTTGAGAATTAATGTTTATAATATGAAATTTCAGTGTCCAGCATTTTATCCTTCTAAATTAAAGCAAATTATTAGGAGAAGCTCATGGATACGTGCTGTAGCAAAAGGTAGATGGGCGTATCTAGAAAGACTCTCAAACTCAACACCTTCTCACTTCCCGTCAACAAAGAGATGATTTTCTAGGACTAACTTCAAATGTTTTAGGCTTCTTTGTTTGGAGTAATCCATCACAGAACATCTGGCTGCCTCATAACAGCTTT
>NW_005304832.1:0-753 GCF_000412655.1 Myotis brandtii
AAAAAAAATGATAAGGGAATTGCTGATTCCATGGGATAGCAGCAGAAAGCACAGAGAGGAAAGAGAACTACCTGTCAAGGGCCCTCATGTTCCACATCAGACTCGGGTCCTAGGTCAACTCTACTGCTTTGTTGTTCACCCAAGAAAGACAATCTTAGAGCAGAAAATCAGAGTCAATGGAATGAGAAAGCTGAGAAGCATCTCTATGGGAGAGCTCTGGTCTGTGGGAAGGCCATTGGAGAGTCTGGAGTGAGTACTGGCTTGTGAAAGAGACTGCACACTGTGAGTAGCTGAATCCTGGCTGAGAAGAGTCACTACTCCCCCCAAAATTATGTATAACAGTTGAGTTCTCCTTTGAAACTCATTGGCAGAAACTAATAAAGATGCTTTCTTAGAAAAAGCAGCCCATACCCAGAAGACCAACTTGGGGCATATTCTAGAGCCACTCCAGTGATGTGGCAGAGATTCTGGGTTCAAATGCAGATCTGTCTATAATTCAGTATATAATTTTGTGACTAACTTTCATATATGCCTTTGTCATAAGAGGGCAACAATCTCTACTTTATTCCACCAGGGTGAGTATTCTAATCAATCATTATCTAGCAAAGACAGTGTATGACCAAAAGCACGGATGTGGAGTCATGTACAAGGCACTAATTTATTGCATTTCTCAGCTGGCTTTCCACCCTGGAAGTTGTGCAAGCAGCTTAAACAGAGGGATAAAAAGGGCCCAGGGCCGTGGTCGGCAAAATG
>NW_005304833.1:0-753 GCF_000412655.1 Myotis brandtii
TCCATCCATCCATCCATCCAATCAACAGAAACAGCAGTTAAAATGACTTACTATTATATGGGCAAACAGTGAGATTCCTTCAAGCACTTGGAAACAAGGGAATCAGATAGTTCTTAATGGTTATCCTGGTAAAAATTCTCATTTTCACTGGCTAGCTAAGGAAACAACCAGTTCTTTCACCAAAGTGATCTTGTCATAATCTGGAGGGGAGAGACACCTAGAAATGATGGCAATTTAATAAGTGGAGACCAGTGCATTTTTCTGGTTCTGGGGGAGACCTGTGTAGACAGAATGAGGTGGATCACTAGCCTTGAACAATGAGAAAGGAAAGCTCAGAGGTCCGAAAGGGGGGTTATCTGGCACCTGGAGAGAGACCCCAGCCCTGGGAGGTACCAGTTTCATCGCACTGGTGAGGTGGAGTCTGCCGTTAGGCAAGGAGAGTCATTTAGCCTCCCCATGACTCAGGTGAAACTTCCCTCATGACTCCTACCTCTCTTTGTTCTGACTCCACCCTCCCCCAGACAATTGAGTTATTTTCATCTAAGGAAGGTGATGCCTGACTGAGAGATATGATCACTTCAGGCACCAGAAAGAGAAATGTTCTACTTCAGATCAGTTAACTGTTGACTGAACTTGAATAGCGTGAGTCACCTTCCCTGTGATGATTCCATTTCGAGCTTGGCAGCCTCACTCCTAGGTGCTAGCACACTCATTGAGGTGGTAGTTGCTCTGTGAATCTCTTGGTAGAGACTC
>NW_005304834.1:0-753 GCF_000412655.1 Myotis brandtii
TGGGAATCAAACCATGACCTCCTGCTTCACAGGTCGATGCTCAACCAGTGCGCTACACTGGTAAGGCAAAAATATTTTATATTTTACTCTTTGCTACATATAGTCTAATAGTCAAAAGTTACATGAGTTAAAATCTTTTTTTTTTTCTTTTTGGTCTTTTTTTCTTCTTTTGTGGTATTTAAATCAGATTCTAGGTTGAAGTTATTTATTCCAATCTTGTATATCTGACTTAAGTATAACCGTGTAGGAATCATAAATTTTAATTTTATGAACCCTTAAAGTTTGTTAGCATGTGGCCTGTTACACATGCTAAAAAAACACATTATGGAGTAGAAAAACTGAAATTAAAATTACTATTTGGGTTGCTGAAATTATTAAAGTTGGTAAATAGATGCAAAAGAAGGGAAACTTATAAGATGGCTGTATTTACAGCTATAACTTATTTTAAAAGTTTATTTGCAAATATTTACTTTGAGCTCTTTTTACAAAGGAACTGATTTTCCCCACAAAGCAATTTACCATAAATTCGCTTCAGTGCACTTCAAAATAATTTAGTGCTATCCCTTAATCATAGATTTTAGAAGGAAAAACATAAATCAAACAATGAAAAGATAAACATATACCATTCTTATTATGTACAAATAGTATGACAGTCTCATTTGATCAAATTAGAATAGAACTTGATATCTTAAACAGAATTGTGGTTTGTATCTTTCACATAGTACTATACACACACCAAAAAAAATTTTTTTT
>NW_005304835.1:0-753 GCF_000412655.1 Myotis brandtii
GAGATGGAGCTTACGCTGATGGAGAGCATTCATGAAGTTGGGACATTTCTACGATTGGTTCTCTTCATGCATATCATCTAGAAGGAGAGATGAGATTAAGTCTAATACTGATTGATAAAGGTGTAACACTCACCCATACTAGCCAGGTTAGGGGAATGTGGAAACATTTTGCTGATTTAGAGAATATTTATGTTTTTCCTGAGTACGTATGTTATTATTAAATGGGCTTATCTTTGGCTTGATGTATCATTGCTACAATGTAGCCTTGTATCATGGGATGCTTTGTGAAATTGTAATAAAATTTAAAAAGGAGGAATTAAAGAGTATTAAAGAGAAATAATTTAACATATACCTGTTTATTTTAAGGTAAACAATTATTATAACATGAGGGAAAATAAAAATATTTTGAGATTTATAAAACTGCCCAAATGTAATTATTCAAAAAATTATTTTAGAAATATTCTTAGTAGAAATATTCTGATTAGAAGAGATAAAAAGCCAGAAAAAGTATCAAGATATAACGATAATGAAAACAACAGAAAAAGCCAACTTCATTTTCCAAAATATCTAATATAAAATAAAAATAATGCATTTTAAATTAGAGAACTAAACTAAAAATTTCCAAAAATATGTAAATTAGTTTTTGTTAAAATATGTGTAAAGGAAAATGGAAGGCCTGCCTGAGCATATAAATGAGCATATAATAATAACATATACTATAGTACAGGCATCAAATTGCTAGCAATGAACAAT
>NW_005304836.1:0-753 GCF_000412655.1 Myotis brandtii
AGGTTTTTATAGGAAGAAGAGTGGGGCAAGGGAGCTATGAGTAAAAGAAAAGAAAGGTTATTCTGGGGCCTGAATGTCTTTTTCGGGGGAAGAGAACGGGAGGGTTTTGCCATTCAGATTGCCTTTTTTTTTTTTTTCCTATGGGGGATGGAGAGGGCCTACATGACAGATTATGTTATTGGTGCTTGACAAGAAAATTCCAGCCTGGGTGAGATGACTTTTCTGGGAGAGGTTGAAACTGCAGTTAGATCAGGTATTAAACCTACGTTTGGCATCATGAGCTTTAGCACGAGTGATGCCGTTTTGAGCCTGTGGTTTTCTCTTCAATACCAGGTCCCTGCCTCCAGCTACATAGGGGGTTCTCCCCGTCTCAGGCAAGGCCTCCCAAGTCCTAAGCCAGAGTGAGTCATCTCCTTGACAGCCTGAGCACAGATGTAACTTTCCTCAGATTCTCCAAGGAGGCCTTGACCCCTCCTGTGGGATGAGGATCCTAGGTCTCTCTAGTCTCTACCAGCCTCAGACTTCTAGGACTGCTGCTCCTCTACGGGTAAGTGGGACCTAGCCCACCTCTTTTTTTTATCCCCCCCCCACCTGCCCCCTTTCTGTTATGCATTGGGGCCCCGCAGATAGTCTTTCCTGCCAGGCTGGGGGCCTCAATTGAGCTGCACCCACCTTCCTTTTCTCCTCCCTCCCCATTTCCGTTGAACTTGCTCTTGATTCTCAGACACACCTCTTGAAGTCCCACTGATCCTA
>NW_005304837.1:0-753 GCF_000412655.1 Myotis brandtii
AAAAAAAAAGAAAAGAATTCACAACAAAACCAGAGAGGTAAGGACTTTTATTTATGCTTATTTTTAACAAAAGGAAACCGAAGCACAGAAAGATTATGTAACTCACCCAATGTAAAATACTACAATAATAGAGCCAGAATTTGAACCCCTCTAAAACTCTGGCTTAAAACTCTATTTCAACCACTACAATACTCTGCCCAATTAAAAAAAATACCATCCAATGAAATATTTGGTGAAGAAATTATTTTTAAATGGATAAATCTGAATTCTGACAATAAGTTTAGCTTAAACTTGATTAAGGGTTGCAAACAAATTTCTGGTGTTTTCAAGGGCATTAATACTCAGGCATAGAGGATTAAACAATATGATAGTATGGAGTTTAAGTAGGCAAAGGCATCTAACTCCCTGGGTGACTGGGAGTCCCAGTGATTTTTATCAGGGGGTGAGCATGCTATCACCTAAATAACAATTATTTAAAGAAGCATATGTTTTTATTATAGCCAACTTGGTTTTGCTAGGGCTAAAGCTTTGAAATGATTATCATTGAAAACATGCATATTATTTTTTCAACTGGAATTGTTTAATGGGAGCTACTCTTATGGGTGTTTAAAAATGTGGTAGGTTCTTTGTCTTATCCAAATATCTAGACTCTGTCCTTCAAAGCAATTCTGAAAGCAGTGCCTGGGTAGATTTGCCCCAGGCTTTGGAGTCAACACTTTTATGAACTTTACATTTCTATATTTGTAAAAGAAA
>NW_005304838.1:0-753 GCF_000412655.1 Myotis brandtii
TATTCTGTCTGGTTCACCCTTTGTCACAGTCTATTCCATTTTAGAGCCAAGTTTCTGTTCCTGCCAAGACCTTTAGTGATAAAAGCATCAAAACTATTTGAGAGTGTCCCTCTTCTTAAACAGTCCTATGCCATCACTACCGCTCCTACGGCTACGTCCCTTTCCCCTTCACTATTGCTGAGCACAAGGAGAAAATAAGATCTCCCCTGGTAATTTGCAGTTTTATTAACCAGATTTGCAAACAAAATTTATAACACTTTGATGGTTTAAAAAAACAAAACCAAAAAATTTTGATTAAGGTCTCCACTCTTTGGTAGTAAAGCCAGGCACTTCACAAAAGCAGAAGCAAATTTCTCTCTGAAAGATTAATTTTTATTTCAAGTCTAATTTCCTACAGAAAAAAAAAAGAATTCCGTGGAAAATTGGCACACGAAAAAACAAATTCAAATTGCTAAGATTGAAAGCCAAAAAATGACAACAAAATCATATCCTCAAAAGGATCATATATTGAAATCACCAGAGAAAAAATAATTTAAAAATTACTATTATTTTTAAGGAGTAATTGAGATATTTGAATGTTTGTGTGAAGACCAAACAAATTAGTGTTAAAAACTTCAGTTATATGATTTGACGTTATAATCTGCAGCAGAAGAGAGAATGAGATATCTAGAAGAGAGGAGCATAGAAGAGGGAGTGTGTGGACAATAACCAGCAAATCAATCTTGTCCTCTTTAATGCATTTATTTTTTCAGT
>NW_005304839.1:0-753 GCF_000412655.1 Myotis brandtii
GCATTGGTTTTTTAATACAGTAACAAGGTTTTGCAACCATCACCACTAATTCTAGAACATATTCAATACCTGGTCAATACTGGTCCCTACTCACTTGTCTGTGAGCTCCATGAAATCAGAGACTCTATCTGATTTAATGGTGTACCCTCAGTGCCCCCAAACCACTCCTGGCATCTTGCAGGTGATTGAATGCACTTCCACGCTTCTTCACCTTTGCTCTTCCATTTACCTGGGACGCCCTTTTTCAATGGTGAATGTTTATTCATCCATCTTTAAGGCTTAGCTCAAATATCAATTTCTCCACTGAGTCTGACCTAAACACATCCTTCCCCAAATCAAAATGAGTGACTTTCCTTCTCTCTGCCCCTAAAACATCTTTCCTAAAATGCCAGTTCAGCATTTACCTCCTTGTACTGTAATTAATTAAATATGTGTCTCCTCGTTCACTAGATTTGAACTCCTAGCAGGGAGGGGAATGAGTCTCAGTCACGTACAGTTTCGAACACTGAACTTCACACTGAATAGCTAGATGCTCCATAAATGTCTGAGCTGGAAGAAGGTGGATTCAGACTCTGCCTTTTGATGATGTAAAGTCTTGTCTCCAATTTGGACAGGGATCCTCCTCTTCCTCTGCTGAGTACCTCTTCTGCCTATCTCTCTAGTTCACCTGCTAGTCTCTTTGATGAGGCACAGAACCACAGAATGTCAGAACTAGGAGGGGAAACTGAGGCCTCACAGTGGAAGTGACTTGTC
>NW_005304840.1:0-753 GCF_000412655.1 Myotis brandtii
GACTATGGCAAATTACTTAACCTTTCTGAGCCTCAGTGTTCTTACAATAACATGGGAATAGCAAAATCTACCTCAAATTTGTGGTAAAATCCTTAACAGTGGTTATTTTGGGGGTAAGGACATTATGAAAATTTTATTTCATGTTCTTTTCACTCTAATGGACATTTTCTGTGTTTTCTATAACAAATCTGAATTATTTATGTATCTTAAGTCACTTTTCAAAACACTTTTTCGAAATAAGCATTTAAATTTATCTTGTGTTCTCACTACATTTTAGGTATTACTCTGAGCACTTTACATATATTATCTCATTTAATTCTCACAACAGTCCTCTGAGGAAGACAGTATTTTCACCCCATTTTATAGATGAGAACACCAAGGCCCAGCTTCTTGTAAGTGATCTATACATGTGATAAAATTTCAAAAAACTATACATACTCACACACAAATGAGTGAATGTAGAAACTCGTGAAATCTGAATAAGACCTGTAGTCTAGTTAACAGAATTGTACCAATGTCATTTTCCTGGGTTTGATATTGTGCTATCCTTATGTATGATGGGGGAGGCTGGATGAAAAGTACCAGCTGGAGACTTCTCTGTACTTTTTTTTTTTTGCAACGTCTATATTTCTTCTTCTATAATTAGACTCACAGAAATAGTTTAAAAATAATTTAAATAAGTTTTAAAAATTAAAAGCTTTTTAAAAGCTGTTCTAAGGATTACATAAGATATGTGCCTAGTACAATGGTTGG
>NW_005304841.1:0-753 GCF_000412655.1 Myotis brandtii
TTTTTTAATAACTTGTTTAAATAATTGAGAACAACAATTTATCCCAAACACATTTAAGAAGTGATTTGGATATATATAAAAAGATAATTTCAAGTGAATGTGAAAAATAGAGTCCAAAAGGTGATTAATCTCCAGTAGCTTCCCGGAATTATCAGTGAACTTGAGAGTAGGGTGGACAATTTAAAGGTGTTGGAGGAACAAATCCATTAGTGCTCAAGTCAAGACCCAGTTCTGCCATATATTTGGGTAACATGAAGCAGTTTTCTTAGTCATTCTGGATCCATTTTCCTCAGCTATAAAAAAATAATATTTGTGAGGAAAATCTGAGACAACGTACTTGGTAACACTTGGCAAAACTTAAAAAGCGATAAAAAAGAAGTTTGATATAATTATCAGTTTTACTTACTTATTTGAATTCCAGTTGGAAATTACTTGTAATTATATAATTGAGAGTGTCAATTTTTTCCTTGGGCTTGGTTCAAGTATGACGGATGAAGAAACTCTGACAAAGTCACAAAAACTTCAGGACGCCTAAAGTACAAGTCACAATCCTACAGCCCACGGGCCACATAGTTTGGTTTGGCGCACACAGTATTTTGCAAACATCTGTAATCGTTGCCACTGTTAGGAATTGGGAAGCTTCTAAATAAAGATAAAATTTCTGGATTCTCTTGAAAAGTAAGCATATTTAGCACCCCTAGGCCAATAGCTTCCCACATGATAGCAATTTTCCACAGCTACATAGCAACTTCT
>NW_005304842.1:0-753 GCF_000412655.1 Myotis brandtii
GAAGTGGCTTTCTCAAAGTCACACAGCCAGCTGCTGCCTGAGCCAGGTCTTACGATCTGTCTGATTCCAAAGCCGATGTTGCAACCAGGACACTAACCAGCTTGGGTGCAGACTCTGGAGGGCCAGTGGGGCTGGGAGGACAAGGATGCCCTGGGCTGGGGTCCCCTGGGCTGGAGCAGGAAGAGGTAGCCCTCCCAGATGGTGGTGCTCCAAGCAGCAGTGCTTCCGCTTCAGCTAGGGAGCTTCATGAAACAGGAGTGGCCCCTGAATTCTTCTTGGGACTGGGAGCCAGAGGAGGGACCTGCCCCACAAGGGATGGCTGTGGAGGGCCAGGAAGACACCAACGACCCCCTCCTCAGTAGAGGTCAGTGTAGCCCAGAGGAGCCTTGGACTGGGCACCAAAGCCTGGTGAGCAGAGTCTGTATCAACCCTGTGCTGGGCTGGGAGGAGGGGTGGAGCAGGAGCCCATATCTGGCCATGGTGTTCCTGTTTAAGCTGAGGAAATGAAGGCCTTAAAACACTCTATATAAAAATTAAACATAGAATTGCCATATGGTCCAGCAATTTCACTCTTAGGTATATAGCCAAAAGAATTGAAAGCAGCGTCCTGGCTGGTGTGGCTCAGTTGGTGGAGCATCTTCCCATGCACTGAAAGGTCACTGGTTCCCGGTCAGGGCACATGCCCACGTTGCAGGTTCAATTTCTGGTCCAGGTCCATGTGGGAGGCAACTAATCAATGTTTTTCTTTCATAC
>NW_005304843.1:0-753 GCF_000412655.1 Myotis brandtii
CGCTCTATCCACTGAGCCAAACCGGGTAGGGCCTGAGCAGTTTCTTATTTATAACCTTTATCTTATTAGAAAATAAGCTTGACTACTTCTATGTTTCAATGTGGGAACCACAAAAATCAGTTTAAGTATTACATTTCAGCTATGCCTCTATGGATGGGTCCCCAAGGATGAGAGAAGTCAGATTGTCTATATCATGGGGTCAGAAAACATTTTTTGGAAAGGACTGGATAGTAAATATTTTAGATATTGTGGGCCACCTGGTATCTGTTACAACTACTCAGTTCTGTCATTTTAGTGTGAAATCCCCAAAGCAGAAAAGCTACACGTTACATAGACAATATATAAGTTAGTGAGCATGGCTGTGTTCCAATAAAGCCTTTTTACGGACACTGAAACTTAAATTTTATATAGTCTTCATGTTACAAAATACTATTCTTATTTTCATTTTATTCAACTACTTAACAATATGAAAACCATTCTTAGCTCACAGCCATACAAAAACAGGTGGCAGGACACATTTGATACATGAGCCACAGTTTGCCAACTTCTGATTTACATTATTGTCTTTCTGATATGTATGTACTCATTCTATAAACATTGAGAAGATACCAGCTATATATTGGGTATTGTGGTGGGCACTGCGTGTATGATGGAAACATATCCAGACCTTGCTTCCCCATTAGTGGGAAGACAATATCAATCAAATAATCACACCAAAAATTACAATAGTGATAAAGGCCATTAAAGAAAAGA
>NW_005304844.1:0-753 GCF_000412655.1 Myotis brandtii
GGTGCAGAGGAGACGGGTCAGATGGCCACAGTGGAAGCAAAGAAGAAGGAAATGTTATGTTTCTGGCTGAGAACCATGAAAGGCTGGTTTTTGCCCCCAGGAATGATGCCAGGATGCCCGCATACTCAGCACCCACACGTTGTGCCTTGTTCTTCAGGTCTGCACACCTGCTGCCCACGGATCAGAGACCCAGGCCCCAAATAGGAGCAGCTGCTGTGATGCTAATCTCAGGCGGGACTGAGGATGAGCCCTTTTTGGAAAGGTCTGTCCCTCCACCCACCCACCTGCCCTCCCCACTCCCAGCCTTGGGACTTCAAACCAGGCGTCGTCTCCCTTTTCCGGGTCTAGCTTTCTTGGGGACTTCTGCTTCCTGTTCTCAGGCATGTAGTAGGCAGTCGGTAAATGATAGGTGAGCCAGTAAATGTGTAAAGAAACCAGACCTGGAGTTCCAGGCAGCAAAGCCCGGGGCCAGTGGGGGCTTTGGTGCTGGGCACAGCAGCTGGTAGGCTCCTGCTCCACAGGGCAGCACCTTGCCCCCTCGGGCCTCCTCTGATACCTGATGCCCTCCTCAGGCTTATCAGCCCGGGGATTGTGAACAGCTGTGCCCACACCCGTTGCTTCAGAAAGCCAAGAAAATCAAGTTCATGGCTGGGATTGCTCATAGATTTGTGAAGAACGGCTTCTGGCTTATTATGGTTTTTATCACTGACTAGAGACCCGGTGCATGAATTTGTGCATGGGTGGGGTTCCTTG
>NW_005304845.1:0-753 GCF_000412655.1 Myotis brandtii
GTAGTCAGTGTTTCTTGCCTGAGGCATTCAAATGTAAGGTATTTGAGAATTTAAACACCACCTGGTTCAGTCTTGGATGCAGTTAAACTTGTCAGTGCAATATAATATGTGAAACATAATAAAGGTGTGAGGTTTTTGAGGTGCAGTTGTGTTGAACAGACATCTAAATTCATTGGTAAGATTTACAGATTCCCAGGCGCCAATCCTGAGTTATTTTCCTCCAACACTAGTGCCTAGCAAAATACTTCATACACAGAGATCAAGGAATGATAAATTATAGATCTTTTAAGTGTGTAGGGAGGTGATATCTGTCCAAATAAGCTCAAATATGAAACAAAATCTGGCATGGGAAAACTGGATTGTTGGGTCATTAATCTTATTGTAGTAAATACAATAAGAGTACTGCATAACCACTGTTTCTATTTAAATAAGATTGCTCAATTAATAAAAAAATGAATGGATGCAAATTATGTCTATTTTATTTGGCTATAGAAAAAAGTAAAGAAAGTCATAGAAGTTGAGAATGAAATTATGTGATTTGGAACATACAACTTTTATCTAGGTCCAGCATGGAGCTCTGCCTCCTCCAGATATTGAGAAAACAAAATAAAAACCCATGCATCTGCATATGAAATGGCAGTTACACATATAAATATTCATCGTAATATATACGTCCCCCTCCGCACACAGTGAAGGTGGTGTGCTGTTCCCACTTTCCAATCCAAAAGACCCTGGTGGGTTTCTGTTTGTGTG
>NW_005304846.1:0-753 GCF_000412655.1 Myotis brandtii
CGCCAGGGGTTTCCTGTCTCAATCACTTGATAATCTGAAGTCCTTACAAAGTATAGTAAGGGCTTGGACATTGATAGCTGTCTCTGTTATTTACTATGTTACAGCCATACTGGCCTTCTTGTTTGTTATTCTTCAAAGTACAAGCACACTCCCATATCAAAGGGCTTTCCTTTTCTCTTCCCTTTGCCTTGAATAGTTATTCATATGAGTTCTTTTGGCTCAAACGCTTTCTTCATTCAGATTTCTGCTTCATACCAGTCTATAAACTATAGTAGCCTCATCACTTTTTATTCTCTTCTCCTGCTTTATTGCTAATCCATCACAGTTATCCTACCTGGAATCATATGTTTATTTGTTTACTGTCTGTTTCCTTTACTAAAATTTAAATTCATATGGGTAGGGACATTTTTGTTTACGACTCAAGAATAGCTGGAATGTAGGAGATGCTTAGTCATGTGCTAGATGAATGAATGAACAGATAGGAGGCCAGTGCAGATGGGTCATAAGTGAGTAAAGGGAAGAGTGGACCATAGTAGGCAGCAGGTGGAGTGCAGATTATGTTCACCTGTAAATCATGCTCAAAGTTTGGATTTTATTCTAAAAGTCAATAGAAAAGCCCTTTAAGTGTTTTATGTGGCAAAGTGATATGATGTATATTATGGTTTTGAAATATTTGCTCCTTTGTAATACAATAAATCAATGGCTTTGTACATACTAGATGGAAGGAGAGCAAGAATCAAAACAAGGAAACAA
>NW_005304847.1:0-753 GCF_000412655.1 Myotis brandtii
CTGGGCAGCGCCTCAGCCTCCTCTAGGAAAGAGGCGGACCAGCAGCACCAGTCCCATGGGCAAGGCCTCCTGCCTCCTCTCCAAGCGCAGAAAGAGGCCTGATGGCCCGCCAGCCGCCCTTACTCAGGGCACACGCAGTCCCAGACGCTGTAACGAAGTCTTAGTAAGAAAGCTCTGTGTGCAGAGGACGCAGTGTTGGTGGTGTTGGTGGCAGATTTGAGAGCTCCCTACGGTAAAAATGAAAAAGCACAAAGCGTAGGCCTGACCTTTTAGGAGGAAACGCATCTTGTGCTCAGAAAGGGAAGCTGTTAATGACAGGTGCGCTGGGCGCTTGCGGGGAGCCAGAGGCACAGGCAGGAGGAAGGGAAGAGGGGAAGAGGCCAGGCAGCCTGGGAGCCCACTTCTGGGGCTGGGGGCTGAGAAAGGTCCTGGAGCAGCAGGAGGGGTGTGGCCGCTGCTCTGGGATGACCACGGAGCATCTCAGGGAACAGCAGTAAGATTTCACCAAATACCAACACCGAACGTTAGCGTGCGGCAGGCTCAAGAGCAGAAACAAGTGACTATGAGCTGGGGTTTCTCAAAGAGGAAGTGTCAGGAATAAGCCTTCATCCATCGGCCCACAATGTTTTGCTGTGGAGGGATGCTGTGTGCCGAGTGTAGAAAAGGGTGAATCGGAACTCACAAAATGTTTGAAACGTTGGTCTATGAAAACAAAATGTGTTGCTCTTCATGATAAAGGGAAAATTCTAGAAT
>NW_005304848.1:0-753 GCF_000412655.1 Myotis brandtii
GCAAGACTAGGCTTCTGAGGTCAGGAAGTATCTATTCTGTTTACTGCCAATTCCCCAACACCCAGCTGATCCATACATGTATGCTGGATGAATAGAGAACACATACATTCCCATACTCTAGAACTGCTTCAAACACCCACTTAAAGTGGGCATCTCTTGTATCCACTGCCCAATACCCGTTCCCTCTTCTTTTCTTTTAGGAAATCACCCCACTCTCACTCTTGGTCAACATGGTTTCGATGGGGCTGACCCCACCCTTATATTCAGGAACAGGCAGTGAGTACAAGCCTGGCCAATTTGAGCCAGTGATTGGCTCAAGGATGGACACATGACCTGATATGGACCGATGAGAACTAAAGTTCATGATTTGCTGCATAAAACTATATGCTCTCTTTCCCCTGGGTTGCTAACCTGACAACATAAGACTGCAGTTGCTGGTAGCCATTTTATCCCAAAGAGAGAAAAGCCAGCCTTTGAATAAAGCCAATAAAAGGAGAGCAGGACCAAGAGATGGAGATATCCCTGGTTACATTATCTAAGCACCCAGAACAAGCACCGCCACCTGGAATTTGCAGTTACATGAATCAACAGATTCCGGTTTGGGGTTTTAAGTCTCTGTGAATTGGGTGCTGGTTGCTTACAGGCCAGAGTGCAGATACATCACCTAAATAAAAATGGGACCAAGCACCTGGAAATCACAGCCACAGTGAAAGGAGCAAGCAGCACCTTATCATCAGACTCCAGTGGCTTCAC
>NW_005304849.1:0-753 GCF_000412655.1 Myotis brandtii
TTCAATATGCTCCAAACTGAACTCATCACTTTCTTACTAGATGCTCTTCCTTCTGTTGCTGGCACTACCATCTCCACATTATCCCCAAAGAGAGTACAGAGTCATTTTTGAGATATCCCCTGTCCCTTGCCCCTGTTTCCAAATCAGTTGGCAGGTTCTGTTGACAGTCACTGCAGTGGAGACACTGTCTGTCTTTCCTTCTCCTTCCCACCCTCACTGCTCTGGTTCAGGCCTGATCACCTCTTGGTTACTGCAGGGACTGCTGACTGAGCTGGGCAGGGTTCCCAGGACCACCCCCAGGTCCAGTGATTCGCTGGAAGGATTCACAGCACTCAGCATATACTTATGTGCATGGCTAAGGTTTATTGCAGTGAAAGGATCATAAAGCGAAAACAGCAGAAGGTGCAGGCAGGCACATGGAACAAAGTTCAGACGAAACAAAGGGCAATCTTCCAAAAGTCTCCTCCCAATTGCCTCACATTAGATGGTTTTCATCCCTCCAGTAACCATGTGTAACAACACGTGTGAAATGCTTCTGCTCTTAGATACCCAAGGTTATCAGTGTAGGGATCTATTTATCAGTCAAGTTCCAGATGCCAACCAAGTCCAACCCTGCAAGCTGGCTTCCTAAGGAAAGGCCATCTTGGACCTGCTACATTAACTCTTTCCTGCACTTGAGCTCTCTGTGGCTCACCACGCCAGTCTTTCCTGCTGCCACCAGAGTAACTCTGTTCTGAGTCTCTTAGAAACCTT
>NW_005304850.1:0-754 GCF_000412655.1 Myotis brandtii
AGGATATTTTGCACCTCTTTCCATTATTCGCCTCTATACAAACTGTGCTAATGCAAATATTCTTCAGAATGCAATGAATTTACACAAAACAACCTGAGGCTAAGATATTCTTTCAGAATTCGATCACTAAAGAAGTTTCCTTCTCTATGTGTCAGATATTTTAAATTCTTAAATCTAATTCATAGGGACTAAAACATCAACTTTCAGTTTTTGTGAGAACCATTTTAGCTTAAAGTACTTGACAGAATAAAACAGTAAGCATGAGAAAGATATTTCAAAAACGTCAACCAAAATGCATAGCAAAACGAAAAGATCACAGTATTCTGCCATGGACACAATTTCCACAAAGTTTATAGTCACAAGACTGGCATTTGGTGAGAATATAAAATTTCTGGTTCTAAATGACAAGCTACTTTGTGCCTCACTCTGAGAAATAAAAACCTGGGCTGTAACATTTGCATCCATGTTTATTATTACCTCTCGTTCTATGGTCTTCCTCCTTAGCAATTTTTTGACACTTGGGAGCTGCTTCTTTAACAACATGGTGGCTTCATTCATTCTTCGGACTTGATTGATTAAGAAAGATGGGACCTGGAGAAGAAAAACAGCTTGACCTGAAGGAAAACACTTGAATTAAACCTTCCCAGTAGATTCTGTCTTCCGTTACGGTAATTCATAGCCACTCAGTATAATGTGGCATTTGTCCTTGTAAAAATTAGAAAAAACTATTAGAATTCATATTTAAAAAGAGAGG
>NW_005304851.1:0-754 GCF_000412655.1 Myotis brandtii
TTGACCAGAATTGAACCTCGGGCCCTTTGGTCCACAGGCCAACGATTTATCCACTGAGAAAAACCGGCTAGGGCTACTTTGTCCTTTTTCACTTATTTTTGTTTTTCTTTCTTTATAATCTGGGTTGAATTTTTGTTTCCATACAGTAGGAGACTCCAAGAGCATTGTAATTCATTACCCCAGCACTCCTTAGAGCAGTTGTCTTTGAAGGGAATGTCAATCAATACCAGGGTGTTTGCAAAATATTATTGGAGTGCAGAAAGAAATATTCATACCTTATTACAGTTATTGTAATATCATCCTTTATAATTATCTTCATTTTATATTTCATAATGTCTATATTAATATGCTAGTAGATATTTAGAGAATTGTCTTTATATCTATGTACAGTGTACTTTGTCAAAAGTTTTTTTACTGTTTAGCATGTGTGATTAAAGACTTTGGAAGTAAAACATTTGCTCCTTTATATGTAAAATCATTAGGGTCTTGCATTAGTCAGGGTTCCTTGGCTGTAAGCAACAGAAGCTAACTGACCAACTGTGGCAAGAACTGAAAACAACACTGGCTGGCTTGCAAAGTCAAGGGAAAAGGTGGACCACCAACCTCCTAAGAAGAGAGCTGTGGCAGCCTTGGACCTCACATGCAGCCTCACCTGGTCTAATCCTTAGAGCCCTGCCATTGGTTGACTCAGCTCTAGTTATCTCCTTCCCTGAGAGTCTCCACTAAAAATTCACACTTCTAAGACAGAGAGCCT
>NW_005304852.1:0-754 GCF_000412655.1 Myotis brandtii
CTCTGAAGCAAGCATATTTTCACAGTTCCTGGATCAACCACAACAAACCTTTTCCCCATGTGAATTTTGAAGAAAAGGGGTTCTAATTAATTCCACCTCATTGTAACAGGCTGTAGAACCTATTCCTTTGATTTGTTCTACCAGAAAATTTATCTCCTAGCTAATGGTTTTTGTTTTTGTTTTCCATTTTCAGCCTTGGCTGTATCAGATGGACCGTATCTGTTTTTCTTAAGAACATTTCTGAAACTACTGAACAATATGGAACATGTTGTCAATAAGCGTGTTTTTCACAGATGCCTTTTTGTCACACAAATGTGATTAGCCATAGAAGTGTGATTAATCCTGTTCTCTGATGTCGTTTCATAATCCTCACTTGTCTGTTATTAGGAGAAATTCTCTGGATGAGTCTTTCCCATGATATAGAACATACAAATTAATAATTCACATTCTTATCATCCATCCATCCATCCATCTAACATTTATTGAATACCAACTCTGTGCCAGACCATATGTTGGATGCCGGGACAAAGAGATGAACTAGGCTGAATCCTTTTCCTGAGAGCACTCATATCTTAATGCTGTATTTTAATATGCTGAGGTTCAGGGCTTTTGGGGAGAGTCAGGAACCCCCTGAAATTACCTGTAAACTATCATTGCTACATATAAAAACTGTGTGTAGTTTCCTGAAGATGGGGTCTCATTCTTCAGATCCTCCAAAGGCTCCATGATCCTAAAAGGACATTGACATTAAGGA
>NW_005304853.1:0-754 GCF_000412655.1 Myotis brandtii
TCTCTGAAATTAATAAAAATATATATTAAAAAAAGAAGTAAAAGAAAAAAAGAAATTTATATCAAGCATAAAGACATCCACAGAATGAAAGAAAATATTTGCAAATTATATGTCTGACAAAGGATTATATCCAGAAAATATGAAGAAATCTTACAACTCAACAATAAAAGACAAATAACCCAACTTAAAAAAATAGACCAAAGCTTTGAATCAATATTTTTTCAAATAAGATAGATAAATCTTGCCATTTGAGACAACATGGATACATGGATGGACTTTGAGAGTATTTCTGCTAATTGAAATAAATCAGACAGAAAAGGACACATTTTAAATGATCTCAAATATATGTGGAAACTAAACAAAGTAAAACTCACACTCATAGATACAGAGAACAGGTTAGTGTTTGCCAGAGACTAGAGATGGAGGAATGGGTGAAATGAGTAAAAATGGTCAAAAGACACAAATTTCCATTTCTTCAATAAATAACTCATGAGGATATTATGTAAAGCATAGTAATACTAGTAATAATACTGTATTGTATATCTGAGAGATGCTAAGAGAATAGATTTTAAAAAATCTTTTCATCACAAGAAAAAATTATAATTATGGTTATGTTTAACTATACTTATTTTTTATAACATGTACAAATATTGAATTATTATTTTGTAATTATTTTCTGAACAATTGAAAGACTTTTGTTGAACAGTATTGTACACCTAAAACCAATATAATATTGTATATCAACTAGAGGCCC
>NW_005304854.1:0-754 GCF_000412655.1 Myotis brandtii
GAAGGAGGGGGAGCTCTGGGAAGAACAGGCCTTTGGTGACAAGGCAGATCCAGGTTACAACGCCAGCTCCACCCTGTGGGACCTCCAAGGTCATCTCTGAGCCTTGGTTCCCCGTCTGCGAAAATGGACAAACCAGGTTGCAGGCTTGTGAAATAGAGAGAATGGATGGGAAACCCCTACCCAGTACCTGGCTCACATGCTAGAAACAATAACACTCCATCAAGGATCATTATTATCACCAGTAGGGATAGTGGTAGGGGAACCCCTGGTTAAACCTACACTTTCCAAGGTCCCCACGTCCGTGCTAGAGCTCACGGCTCAGTGAACATCAGAACCACAACTCATCTCCGTTCTGCTCACAACGTCTCAGATACACAGACAAGGCCACAGGGACTGAGGCTGGCAGAGTGACACGCGGCCAAGGTCCCAAGACTGGGCAGAGAACATCCCATGCCCATCCCCACCCCACGGTGCTCCGAACAACTGGCCGCTTGCTTGGTGTCTGCTAATCTGCCACCAGCATCATCACCTCCCAATGAGAGGACGGTTCAAGGATTAGCAAGAAGCTCAGAGAACTCAGAGTCCTGGCCAGACCTCACCGTGGTGAGGCAAAGTCCAGCACAAGCTCTACGCCCTCAGCTAGACCATGAACCTCTCTGTTTGGCCTCCTCTCAAATGACTCAATGATTCAAATATAGAGCCTTAGCCAGTTTGGCTCAGTGATAGTGGTGGCCTGAGGACTGAAGGGTCCCGG
>NW_005304855.1:0-754 GCF_000412655.1 Myotis brandtii
CTGGGGCAGGACAGGCCCTCCCCACTAAGGTGGAACTCTGAGCTTTCTTAGCTGCTACTTCAGGGAACTCAACACACGCATTCAGGGAAGTGAACATGTAACCCGGCCTGGGTGCAAAGGGAAGCCAGCTTTACCTCCTGCCATACCTTTCCTGAGGTGATGAGACTTAAAGTCATTCAGGCAGGATGGAAAATGCAGTCTTCTGCCCCTTAGTCCCTAGATATATGAGAAACATGTTCTCCTGAGTGATGGGGCAAGGGCCCAGGTGGGCATCGGGACTGGGCTAATTGTGATGTTAACAATCACAGTTCATCTAAATAGGAGGAAAGCAACACAAAATCTACGGTATACTGTAAATTTAAACAAAACCAATCTTAAATTCTTAAGTTCAATAGCTCTTTCCCAAATGCCTTATAGGTGCTAGGCATGTATTCACAAAGTGTATAAGCAGATTTCCCACATCTTATCACTCTTGAGATCTATGAGGATTAC
Source organism: Myotis brandtii (assembly GCF_000412655.1). Lineage (NCBI taxonomy): Eukaryota > Metazoa > Chordata > Mammalia > Chiroptera > Vespertilionidae > Myotis > Myotis brandtii. The sequence goes on from NW_005304855.1 coordinate 493, forward strand.
ACTTGAATGTCCATCAACAGGGGCCTGGCCACATAATGGATGGCACGTTTTTACTGTGAAATACTGTGCAGCGATTAAAACAAGAACAGGATAGATCTGAATGAGCTGAGCAGGAACCTTCTCCATGACGTATCAAGTCAAATGAGTTCTAGACCAATATGGATAGCATTACTTCACTTTTGTATAACAAGATACGTGTATGTATTCACATAGACGTTTAATAAAGCACAGCAAAATGTTAAAGGCACTTAACTAATGGGGG
>NW_005304856.1:0-754 GCF_000412655.1 Myotis brandtii
TGTTTGCATATGGGACATATAAAGGGTCCAGCCAAGTGCTAGGACTCTCACACATTGAGGAGTAACAACCAGGCCTTGAAGGGTGATGATTTCAACTCGGAGGGAGAGAGATATGCACAAGGTATTGAGTAATCGCAGATGGGAACACACCTACTCTCAGCTCATTAAATCATGTTTAATAGGCAGAATTTAGAATTTTGGAGGAGGGGAAGAAGCAGGCTGAAAGCAAGTAAAATGCATCTATTGGGGAAATATCTCATTCTAAAAAAGTTCAAAGGAGCCATAAAGTCAATAATGAATTTAAAATGAAGTAAAGTATGCAGCATTTACCAGAGGAAAGCAGGCTCCTGTAACTTATAATAAACCAATATATACCATTCTTATGTAAAATATATCTATTTTGGGTGGAAAAGTACAGCCCAAATCTGTTAAACAAGAATAACTGCATACATATTCTCTCCCATTGGATCCTTAAAAGTTGAGTAAATTTCAGTTCTTGCATAATTCTGAAAGCCTTTTCTCTCAAGAATCATTTCCTCTTAAGTTTCACTATATAAATGTACTTTTCCAAAGCCATTATCATGTTCGAAAAAGGTTTTGTTAACGACCAGCACTTATTAGACTCAACAGACGATCCAAGCAAGCAAATTATCCCGTGCTTACAAGCTGAGGGCTAAAACAAAATCAGCACTGGAGAGAAAAGATCAACAAATAGAAGGCCTAAAGTAAACTTCATAAAACATACTGCTTTTTA
>NW_005304857.1:0-754 GCF_000412655.1 Myotis brandtii
AGCACCGTTTGAGGTTAACATTGCCGGCTCTGCCACCAGCTCACCTGGGGTCGAGTGTACCCTTTGCTTTTGCTTCCCTGCACCCGTCCATGGACGGGTCTCTGTCCTCCTTTGAGAAAAAGGAAGAACCCAGGCATTTTCGTCCGAAGGCCACGGGGAGGCTTTCATAAGATAATTGACTTAAAAAGCATTTCGCCTCTGTCCCGGCACAGCGTCCGTGCCTGATAAATGTGGGCTTCTGTTTGGGAGGGTTGGACAGAATTCAGCACTGCGAGGCCCAGGGTCCCCCCTCCGCGGCTGAAGACGTGGAGGATGCAGGCTGGCTCTGTTGGGCTTTTGCACTAAAACCCCGAAGCTCTCTTGTGTTTCTGCCAGGGGTCTTGCTCCTAAAAACCAACAACCCAAAGGACATCGGGTGACGGGAGTCAGCTTGCTGTCTGGGTTGTGGACAGTATTGGCACGGGTCAACCCAACAGGCTTTGCACAAAACAGCAGCCCTTCAGGCCTCTGTGGAGGGCACTTGCCATTTGGTTTGGAGCAGGAGGATGGTTTCAGCCCCTTTCCTCCGGCTCCGGCGTCTCACTCCGGCCACAGGGGAGACCAGCTGCCTGCCCCAGGCTGGTCCAGCAGCCACCTATGTTGGTGAGAAGCGATTGCATACGTTCAACCGGGGCGTGTTTCCTCTGCAATTTATTTAGCTTAACAAGTTCGTCAGAGTGCAGGAGCTCCATTTGTCACCAGGCTGCTGGCTCTC
>NW_005304858.1:0-754 GCF_000412655.1 Myotis brandtii
TACATCAGAAAAATCTTTCAGTGCAGGGAAGCAGTCAAGCCGAAATAAATTTTCCAAACTCTAAATTTCACTTGCGAGCTTGTATTTGCCAACAAATACACTGAGTTGTTTTCCTTGATGTGACAGGCTTACTTTTTGTTCATTTTCAAAAAAATGTCTGCCAAATACCCAAGTTTGGCAAATATCATCGTTTGTCAGTCATCCTTCTGGGTAGAAATGGTGTCCTGCGTTTAAGCAGCTAGTTCGGCTTTTAACCTGAAGGAAGGGCTTTCCCTGTGGACGATCCTGAGACTTTGGTATATGGCAGAAGTGCTTTCTTCAACTTTGCCACACAGAATATTAAAAAGAAATGCACTGATGGGTTAAGATTTTTTTAAATTAATAATTTGTACTGCTTTATCAAGGGCAACCTCAAGTGAACTTGGCTTTTTTTCTCTTTTTAAACTGCAAGTGAGTGATGGTAGAGAATAGAATAACTACTAGTATATCAATGTCACTGCCTTGATTCATGCCAGCTGTTCTAGCCACTACTGCTTGTGCATCAGCAGTGCTAATGGGAAAAAGTCAAATAGCATTTTCATGTTATTATGGAACAGTTTGACCTCACAGACCCCCTGAAAGGGTCTTAGGGCCTTCCAGGGATCCATGGATTATACTTTGAAAACTGCTGATTTAGAATGAAATCATTATAAACTAATTTACATTTTTAACATATGTATAGTTATTTTTTAATTAAAGTATAATTGACATACGA
>NW_005304859.1:0-754 GCF_000412655.1 Myotis brandtii
TAACCATAAATAGGCATTGGAATGAACTATTCTGCTTTTCCTATATTTCAGCTCTTATCTATCACTACTTCATTTAGTGTGGATAGCCTCGTATTCAGGTGTAAAACAAAAATTTACCCCAACTCTTTAACTGGGCCCAACATTTCTGTGCTCTATTTTTGCTGCCTCAGCACTCTAAGTGTGAAGATGTTAACATCTCAACATTTTATGTTAAGCATTTGCTCTCCCTAATTCACCTGCTGGTGGATGCTTACCTAAAATAAGACCTTCACCTGAGGCCTTATTGTTTCCATATAAGGTGCTTCGGACTTTTTTACCCTTGTGGTGAGAGTAGCTGCTTCTCTCTTTCACACAGTTCCTACTACTACAGAACAAAGAAAGACCAAAGACACAAGTGGCATGTAGTTTAGGATAAGATTCATCCCCTTAGCCACCTTCTGGTCGCGCACACCTCCCTCATTTGGAGCTTCCTCGCTCAAAGCCTTTACTGATCACTTTGTACAGAATCACTAAAGGTAAGCTAATGGTCCCAGCCATTCTTCACCATGAAAGAAACTTCGCCTTTATCTTTCTGCACATATCTGAACAAAACGGTTCAGAAGAATTTAAATAATGTTATAAAGTACACTGCCTGGCCTAACTTGTCGAATTAAAGATGGACCTATGGCCTGGCTGACCTGGCTCAGTGGTTGAGCGTTGACCCCAGTCAAGAGATAGTGATTCCCGGTCAGGGCACATGCCCGGGTTGCGGGCT
>NW_005304860.1:0-754 GCF_000412655.1 Myotis brandtii
AGATGTACTTTTTCCTATATGCATTTATTCACTTATTAATGTGACATCCATTGAGTACATATTTTGTGCCAGGCTATGGAGAAGCTGATGAGGATGAAAAGACTGAACAGAAACAGGTTCCTAACTTGAAGCAGCACACAGCCTAGGGAAGGAGGCAGACAGGCTTGTAAACCATTGATCACAGTGGAGTTCTAAGAAAGGGGCTATGCAAGCAGAGTAGTAGGGGCACCTGACCCTACCAGGGGAGAAGAAGCCATTTGTGTTGTGTTTAGGGGGATGAGTAATGGCCCTCCCAATTGACATGGTTAAGGAGGCCAAATGCACTGGAATATTGCCCAAGAGGAGCAATAATTAGCTCAGTATGGTCAGAGTGTATGGAACATGGTGGCATATTGGGGGAGAGATGGGAGGTAAGGCTTGAAGAGCTGGGCAGGGTCCAGAAACAGGAAGGGCTGGAATACTACGCTCGGGAAAGCTGGGGAATCCACTGAAAGGGGCTAAGCAAGTCAGAGAGGATGTGATCTAGATTATTTCTACAGTTATCTCCGAATGCTGATTGTGATGGATTTGGGCAGATGTGGTTCTGTTTTGGGCTTGGAGTGACTCCCTTTCATCTGGATTGCATCTACCATGGAGCCCATGGTAGAGCTTCAATGGGAAGTTTGCTATCATTGTGAGAAATCAGAGCAAAACCAAAGCATTAAGAAGAGGCAGGACACCCTCATGGGCTGAGCCTTGAGTGCTTTTTTTTTTT
>NW_005304861.1:0-754 GCF_000412655.1 Myotis brandtii
GGGGGACATTTAGCCCAGCAAGCATGCACACCATTTCCATTCAAATCCAGCTGTACAAGCTACCACTGCAACAATCAGTTCACTCTTAAGTTTCCCCTCAACCTTAATCACTGGCCCACGTTTATTTATGCAGTGATTGAAAGCAAGGCTTTGGCCTGGGTTTATCCCAACTCTGCTGCTCACTGGCATGTCTCAGAGGGTCATTATGAGAATTAAATGAATCAACATAAATAAAAGCTGAATAATGTAATCACCTATATACATGTTAGTTCATAGTCATTAAAATAAAAATAAAGTAAAATGACCTTGTTAATCAGCTCTGTAATTATAATAATATTAACATCCTCTTTGTAATAAGAAGGCTGATAGTATTTGAGATGAAAGTTATGATCCATCAAGCCCCGTGACTATACTACCTTTCAGTCAGTCCTCACAATGAAGCCATCAGTGAGTGGTAGTCACTCTTACCCTTATTTTACCGTTGGGGTCAAGTGATTAGTTTAGGGTCACACAGGTGGGAGGTGGTAGAGCAGAATTTGAAATCAGGCAGTGCGATGTCAAAATGTTTACATTTAGTCATTCCACTGAACTGTGTTTGTATAATTGTTCCAAATTGTGAAGCTAGTTCCCAAGTTCCTGCAAACGTTGTATAGTCTCTAGGTAAGCTAAGAACCCAGGACAATCAACTCCCTTTGCAAGGTAGTCATATACTTCCAACGCACTGGGACTGCTTTGGGGTGTTTTTTTTTTTTTT
>NW_005304862.1:0-754 GCF_000412655.1 Myotis brandtii
TGCATATTACCCTTTTATTATATAGGATTTTAAATAAGGTTAAGTTGTTTCAATTTGATGTAGCTCTTATAAGGAGACTTATATGATCACATGGTAGAGTTTGTTTTTTGTTTTTTTTCTAGAAAATAAAATGAGAAAATGTGAAAGTGGGGCCTTAGTAGGATAGAAATAAAATTCCATTTTCTTCAGATTTTTTATCTCTATGGCCTTGGTAAACGTAGGATAAACAGCTGGCTCCAGAGTCCACTAACCACTACAAGCTTCCTGTTTATAGCTCTGTGTACTATAAGAAAATAGAGAAAATAACTTAAACGTTTTGATGATAAGGGACAAGCTTCTAGATTATAAATTCAAGTTCAGTAACTTTTTACCACATATGAGCTTCAACCAGTAGCAATGTACTTGAACAGAAAGAAAAAAAATCAATAAATATAAAAGCTCTATAGCTGAGAACATGTAGAGAATAAAACAAACTAAATAATAAAATAGTGCTAGAATAATATTTCTCTGATTTGAAGAGAAAACCAAGGTTTCAGACATAAAAAATCTGCTATGTGTTAAAAAGAAGCAGTTATAAATGATACATTCTATTTATATATTACAAAATAATCAAAACTTCCAAATAAAGGATGAAAGCCTATATATAAAGAATAAACATCTGAACAGAATTTCTTTTGCAACACAGGGTGCTCAAAAAACAAAACAAAACAAAATCAATGTCTTTAATTTTAAAAAGACAAAAATGAAAGACTTT
>NW_005304863.1:0-754 GCF_000412655.1 Myotis brandtii
CCCTGGGAACACGTCCTTAACAAATTAACTATGCTGGCATCCTCAACTTAAGGTTGAATTCTGGGAAATCCAACCAAAGATACTTGATATGCCAAATCTGATCCAAATCCAACCAGCTAGAGATACGAAAGAAGAAAATAATTCAAATAGTACAATGTACACCAACATCAGATATGCCGTTGTCATTCCGACTTTTCTTTCCACACTGTAGGTACTTTTCTAAATACACAAAATTGTTAATATTTTATGGTATCGCTGCTGGTATGTCCCTTCTGCTGTAACGCATCCATGAGATGAGAAATGCTCCCAGAATCCGCTGACCTGTTTATTTTAGACAATCAACTAGAAATTTGAAATACCTTCCTGCCCTACATCACAAGTGTTAGAAGCTACTATAGATATCTTTTATTGCATCAGTATAGTTTAAAATGTTTTAAGTTTATAATGAATTTTAATGAATATGTAGGGAAGATTGATTGGTAAATAAACAAACATTTTAATGTTTTTTCATATTTAGAATGTTTTCTTCAAATTACTCAAAAACATAAATATATGATATCAAAAGGAAGGTCTATAATTAATTTTAACACTAATAACAAAAAATATGCTAATGAAAATTTTTTAAATGACATTTCTACTTCAAATAATTAGTAAATGTGCATAATCTTGATATATATGAACAATCAGACATTAATTCGAAATCGAAAAAATTTTCATCCTCTTGGATTTCTCTGTCACTGTTAGAATCAGAAAT
>NW_005304864.1:0-754 GCF_000412655.1 Myotis brandtii
CTGTTTTCATATAGTATCTCATTTAAGCCACAGTTAGACAAAGCCTAAGAATTTCACTGATGAGCTTTACAAAGTAGGATTCAAATTTGTTAGGAAGAAAGCGAGACTTGGAGAAAGTCTGAAACCCACCCAAGCCCCTGTGCTAGAAGATGACACAGCTGGGCCCTTAGCCCATGTCCACACGGCTGCCTCCACAGCCTGCCCTCCCTCCTTCAGCACACGGGACCCGAAGATGCCTACACAGCCTGACAGGTTCCCAAAGTGAGTGACGCCCCAAGGAAAACCACTGGTCCATGGCCCGTGCTCATGGCTGGGGGGCGGGGGGAGGGGGTCTCAGCTTCTCTTGTGACTGAGTACTTGGAGACACCCCAATAATAGAGGACTGTTCTGGGCCTTGGCAGCTCCCGTCTCCCTCTTAAAAGAACAATTAAAAGACTCTCTTCCAGGAAGTGATTTTTTTCTCCTTTCCAGGACCACTGTCTGCCTCGGCCCCGGGGGGAAAACATTCCCTTTGCTCCCGTCTCCCTGGCAGGAAATCTATTCAGAAAGGATGTTGATTATCCTCTTCAGCACTTATTTCCTTTACATTATTTTGATTCCGTTATTTCTCATTATACTCCCAATATGTTTTGGCAGCCAGGGCTCGCAGATGGGAACAAACAAAGGCTTCTCCAGTCCTTGGGCTGCACCTTCAGACTTGACTCCGAAATGATTTCTTTGGGGGCTAGCCATTCCCTTGCAGGCCTGGGCCAGT
>NW_005304865.1:0-754 GCF_000412655.1 Myotis brandtii
TTTTTTTGTCATTGTAAGAATAAAGAAAGCTATTTTGTGTCACAAAAATGGCTCAATTAATAGAATTTTTTTTTCTTTGTACAGGGATCAGAAATGAACAAAGATTGTGAAGTAGATTTTTAAAGATGTCTTTTTTTAAAGCTTCCTTTTTACATGTGTATTATAATTGTTGAATTAGATAATTTGATCATTCAAATTAAAGGACATGCAATTAATTAGTTTCCAGTAAAACTGTTTTCTCATTCAGTATTGCAATTAAGCCCAAATGAATGCTGAAGAGTTAAACCAAGGAAAAAGAAAGACACCCTCTTAAAATTTGGTTCTCTCTTTCTGCCTCTCATATGAGTACTTGTGTACATTTATGACCTATGAAAGTCCTCATTGAGCAAATTGATAGAGATATATAGAGAGAGATGGGAAGGGAGAGAGAAAGAGAAATATTGGGTACATAATATACTGGAAAATAACACAATTTTCTAGTGGTATAGTGAGTTATTAAAATTTTTCCCTTTTTGAGATCCAACCCACATCACTTTTGGTTTATAAATCTGTATGTGGTTTTTAATGTTATATTTTTATATAGCATTATACTGTAGTGCACATTTTTACTTGTTTCTGTCATATTAATTAATTATTGGCCTATAATAAAACTTTATAAGGTTATATAGTGAGATGAAATATACTTGTGAAGAGAAATTTAATGTTTAATTTTTCTGAAATGTAGCTATTGTTAGTTTTATCAGTCATTTTTTTT
>NW_005304866.1:0-754 GCF_000412655.1 Myotis brandtii
TCTGCAGTGGACACCCCGCTGGGTTTGGCTTTTCATACAATCTGTCTGCGACATCTCACCTGTCTGGGAGGGCACACCTGTCTTGCTCTGATCAGGTAAGGTGGAGTTTGTTGCAAAGTAGAGCCAGGGTGGTAACTCATCTCCTTGTATTTGCTTCCCACCCTACTTCGATTTCCTCTTCCTTCACCCCCTGCCCTGGAATTTCAATAAAACGTTGACACTCGAGCCTTGCGTCGCTCAACTGTTTTCTAGTGAATCTAAGCTAAGACAAGACTGACTGCGCCAGGAGTTGTAAGTGTTGGGGTGAATGTGTCAATGAGAGAGGATGGTCATGGTTTCATGAAGCTGGCAATTCACAGGGCTGACTGTAGACTTTCTGAAGTCAAGGCCACTGGGATTTATTACGCCTAGTGCAAATGGATGGCTGGTTTTAAATGGCTGAGGAGAAAGGAAGAGACTAAAGAGAGTGTCAGTTACCAGTATTTTGACAACTGATTTCAGCGTCAAGTACTGGGGTGACGCAGTGTGGTGATGGATGGGGCTGAGAAAACCGCTCCGGGCTCTGGAATCACATCCCGCAGAGGGGAGGCTGCATCCTCAGGGAGGCTGGGGGAAGATCCCGGGACTATGTTTTCCCCCACATAGGCCTTAGAGGCAAAGTATTTGAGCTGACTTAGAGGTTATTTTGGCAAACTACAATGGAATATTCTCTGCCCCTTTTCCAACTCCTCCAACATACACACATGTGTACTCA
>NW_005304867.1:0-754 GCF_000412655.1 Myotis brandtii
TGAACAACCAGGGAACACAAATGTCCCTCATTCTCCTCCAAGTCCCGTGACACCCAGATAAGATCCACACTGCGGACTCTGCCCTCCCAAGACTTCTGTGTGAGCCTGCCCCGCCCTCCCCACCGTGAGCTTCCAATCACACCACGCCAACATTTCCTCACTGGTAATCACCAGGCCTACGTCTTTATCCTGCTATCCTGGTTTTTCTACTGCTCTCTTACTCATTCTAGTGACCACAGTCCCTAATTTCCAACCCAGGGGACACGTGGCAATCTGCTTCCACACTCGAGCAACAAGAAAGGAGATTTTGCTTTTTTCTTGATGAAACATACCTTGTTCCTTTAAATTATTCACACTTTAAAGACAACTATACAATAGTGGTTAAGAAGCAATATTCTGGAGTCAAAGTGCAATTAAAATTTTGGCTTAGCAGTTTACTAATCAAGTGACCTTGGAGAAATTAACTTCTCTAAACCTCAACTTCCTCATTGGATAAGGGTTACTGCAAGGGGTACGTGAAATTATGTTTATGAAACATCTTCACAAAGCACATAAAGCACAGTGTCCCTTGAGGCACGTGAGGATTATGATGATGCTATCAGTTTTCTCCTAAATTAATACCAATTAAAATCCCAACTGGATTCTTTATGGAATTTCACATTCTGGTTCTAAAGTTCCTCTGCAAATGAAAATGTCCCGGAGAAAATCCTAAAGTACAATGATGGGGAGGCCTCTCTGTAAGATAGTAACTCAT
>NW_005304868.1:0-754 GCF_000412655.1 Myotis brandtii
CCATGAGGTACATAAACTGGGTATTGTAAGGAACAGGAAGAAAATGAATAATGAGGACTACTTAGAGATAAAGAAGTAATCCCCAATATATAGTGACCCTTATCTGAGACTGTATAGGCAGTAGCTCAAAAATTAACATTTAGACCTGGCATAACAGATTCTCAATTACCACCCATTTGGACATTTTCCAAATGTGAGTGGACATTATATTTGGTTAATATTCTTAAAAGATGCCCTGGTTGTGGGCCAGCAAATTGAAGCAACTTTCAATATGTAAGAAACCCACACAGTACTTTCTCTGCTGAACAGGCCTAGACAACACTTTGCATAGAGAAGTGTTCACACAGTGTCTATTGATAAAGAGTAGAGGAAATATTAGTTTTGGTTTGCATAATGATGGCCCCCAAAGATATCCATATACCAATCCCAGAACCTGTAAATGTGATATTTTATAATGCAAAAGGGAATTTTCAGATGTGATTAAATTAAAGGCCTAGAGATAGGGAGATTGTCCTGTATAATATGAGTGGGTCTATTCTAATCAAAGAAGTCCTTAAAAGTGGAGAATCTTCCTCACTGTGGTTAGAAGATGTGATATCACATGATCAGCCACTATTGGCTTTAAAGATGGAGAAAAGGCCTGGCTGGTATTGCTCAGTGGTTGATCATCAGTTTATGAACCAGGAGGTCAAGGTTCCATTCCCAGTAGGGGCATGCCCCAGGTTGCAGGCTCCATCCCCAGTAGGGGGCGTGT
>NW_005304869.1:0-754 GCF_000412655.1 Myotis brandtii
GCCAATAAGCCTGTGAAAGCCATTACAAATATGTTGTCCTTGCATTTTAATAAAGCCAAGTATTTGCTGATGTAGGATATTTATGGTCATCCCCAACTTATCTCCTTATGTCATTGTAGAAATATTGGCACTCTAATGTTTAAGGGACTAAATAAAAACTCCCACAGAATTAATTTAAATGCAATTATGCAATGCAGTGTGTTGATTTGGATATATGGCTTTAAAAAATTACCAACTCACAGTATTTCTAGCTTTCACCTAGAATGTAGAAAACTAGAAGTAACATCATTCTTACCTATTAAACAACACTTTCACCCAGAAGATGCTGGACCATCAGTAAATTCACAACCTTTCTTGCACTCACCAAGGAGCTAAGATCACAGCCCCATGAACTAACCCAATCTATGAAAAGACAGTCACCTCAGGACAGATGAAGCTCAAAGCATTTTCTTACCTGGGACAGACACTGCTAGACACCAGTACAAATTCAGCTAAACTTTTTAACAAATTCCTTTAAGTGGAGTATGGGCTGGTGACAAAATATGAAACCTTAGGAAGGAGGATGCAGACACAAGGAAAATGCATACTCACAGGTTATTCTCAGGGACCTCTTCAAGTGCTCAACAAAAGCACCGGCCACAGAGCTCAGACAGCATCCCCTGTGGTACAGGCCTCGGGGAGCTGACCAGCAGCCATTGAGGAATCATCTCCACTATCTCTACTATAGAATGAAAGGCTTCAGCTTCTGCAGAAG
>NW_005304870.1:0-754 GCF_000412655.1 Myotis brandtii
GAGTCAAGATTCAGACCCAGAGAGCCCGCCCCGAGGCCATGCTCTTAACCATTCTCCTATTCTGCCTGCTCAAGCAAAAGGTAAGTGGTTATTGTTGGGAAGGGGGTGGGGGATACTCCAGATTGCCTCCACAAAACTCCAGGAATCAAACATAGTTATGTTGTACATGGGGGGGAATCAAACAACTGGCACCTATAATATACATGGCTCCTGGAAGACATAGCAGGTCTTTCCTGCCACCCAGCCTACCCTGGAAGCCCACCTTCCAACATTCCATCTCCACCATAAGAAAGACAATGCAACATAGTCTCATGACTTTCTTTCGATGAATAGTGACCAAAAAGAAAAAGAAAAAAAGCTGAAAGTGTCCTCTAGTTCAGATATTTCAAACTTCAAGCCACCATGCATTCATGAGTTGTGAAAAGCATTTTTAATGAATGAATAGAATAAAAAATATCAGAGTATATTTCACAGAGTAAGATATTGCCTTATTTATGAAACTTTTATTTTGTACATGATCACAACCTAAAATACATTTCTTACTGTAAGTTGCAAACAAAAAACTTTGATATCTACTGATCTAGTCTATATTCCTGTGAGACTGGGACCAAACCTTCACTCAACAACGGTTGCACATTTGGTCTTAAGTGCACCTTTAAAATTTCAAGTCTAGCACTTACAACTTACTTTGACAGCTTTTGTTGCCTTAAGAATGACTTTAGCCCTAACTGGTTTGGTTCAGTGGATAGAGCGT
>NW_005304871.1:0-754 GCF_000412655.1 Myotis brandtii
CTCAGCCCTAATATTTGATGAGCTTTGTATTCTGCTGTTTTATGTGGGTGTGTGGTTAATTTTGGAGCAAGCTTTAAAGGGTGCTTTGAAAGTCATTGTGGTGGTGTGCTTACACCCTTTCCCACTCACCAAGAGAGGAGGGACTCGGCCAGGGGTGCCATTTGACAACCTGCTGCCTTCTGGGGATTGGCGTCTGTACGGAAATTCCAAGGCAGCACTTTGAAACTATTCATTTTCTTCTACTGGGAGAATCCACCGGCTCCTTGAAACTCTAACTTCGTGTAACCATCTCCTCTTTCCAGTTCCTGGCCAGCACCCTGGTTTCTGTAAATAAAACCCTATGATGCTCCCAGTGCCCAAGTATCTGCTCCAAGGAAATGCCCTATGACAGATCATTTTTCTCAGTCTCTGCGGGGCCAGAGCACTCCTGGCACAGTCACCCAGCATGTGATTGTGTGGTCGTTAGGGGGAAAGCCAAGGCAAGAGCAGCTGTCCCAGCTTTGGGTTTCTAATGGTTGACATTGGTCAGCAAGCATTATTCTAACATTTGTTGGTAGAAATCTACACCTTCCGGAGTGCAGTGGGATGTAGATTTTCAGACTTTGTACTCGGCATTGTAAGAAAGGGGGCTCTGTTTATTATAATAATTGTATTAACTCTAGTAGCATCATTGGATTCTAGATTCTGAGTTCAATTCTACCTGAGAGTAAAAAACAACTTTGCTAATTCAGAATATTCAGAGTGCACTTAGCCC
>NW_005304872.1:0-754 GCF_000412655.1 Myotis brandtii
TGGGTTGACGCTCAACCACTGAGCAACACCGGCTGGGCGGCCAGGACAAATTTTATTGACTTTTAATCAATTCATTTATACTTAATAAGTAGCCATTTGGGGTAATGGTTCCATATTGGACAGCTAGGGGCTGGAATAATGGCTCCCTAGTGGGAGCATTTTTAAGACACATTAATTCCTGTGGTCAACTTATTTTCCAGACAGGTTGAGCTTCTCAAGTCAGGAGAGAGTGAGGGAAGGCCAGAAGTCTGTGCTGGGTGTCACTCAAAGGCTCAGTGAATCTCCCTCCACCCTCACAGAAGCCGTCTCCTGAGTCAGGAATTATCTTTATCCTATTTGTTATGCATCCATCAATTCATCAGACAGCATGGGAGACAGCTGGGGACATGGTGGATGAGAGTCTGGGTCCCCGCCCTGGGAACTGGGTGAAGTATGGGGAAGAGAGATGATTAACAAGGAAATAGCTCAATAAAATGCTATAAGGTGGCAAGTTCTGACGGAAATAAATAGGGTATAGGGATGGGAGTGCATGTAGTAGGGACTTTGGCTGGTGGGTGGTCAGGGAGGGCTCTCTGGAGGGGTGACATTTGAGAGGATGCCTAAAGATGAGGAGCCAGTCATGTGGCTATTTGGGGACAGGGCACTTCAGGCAGGAGGCATAGCTCATGCAAAAGCCTTGAGGTAGGAATGAATCTGGCATGGCCAGTGTGGCTGGGACAGAGAAAGCAAGGGGAAAAGTGGTGGGAAGTGAGGG
>NW_005304873.1:0-754 GCF_000412655.1 Myotis brandtii
CCCCCTCCTTCTCAGCCTGGACCTCAGTGTGCCGTTTCCTCTGTCTCTCCAAATCCCAGCTTTAATTCTCCACTCAGGGGCCATCTCCTGGAGGGACCCTTTCTTGACCTAAGCCACCAACCTGTTCCTCCAGCGAATCCCTACAGTGGTCACAGGTGGTCCCAAACAATGCAGCAGCCATTGTCTCTGTTTTCCTTGGTCCCCAAAGGGACAGCTTCCCGAGCTGTGGGAACAGGAGCCTTCCCTGCATCCTCTACAGTCCCCCAACGTGGTCCCACTGGTCCTCAGCATCTCAGTTGAGACAGGAGCATGTTACGACTCTAGCACATACTGTCCCCAGGAAACCTGGAGGAATTAACATAGGGTTGTGATCTCAAGCATGGACTCTGGGATCAGAGGTTAGGGTCCCTGTTCTGGGACCGTGGCCAAATCATTTAACCTTCCCAAACTCAAGGTTTCTCATTTGCCAAATGGTGGCGAATCTGCCTAAGTCAGGATTAGTTCAGGGATGAAATGAGATGTGTTTCTTCTAGAGTGCTGAGCACAGTTTTTGTGCATCATAGGCAGACAGGCAGTAGCGGCTCTGACTTTTATTATGAATACTGTGGCTTTATGAACACTGTTACTACTACTGCTCTTCCCAGGAGGGGATGGAAGCCCAGGCACCAGCAAAGGTGGGATGGAGTTGGCACCGTTGATTACACACTCTGACATCTGAAGTGAAGGGACTTGTGGGTCTCTCCCCCTGGTACAG
>NW_005304874.1:0-754 GCF_000412655.1 Myotis brandtii
CTAGTCCCTGCCTTCTCAGCAGTCATGCCCTCACACCTGTCAGCCAGAAGGGAGAGATCCCAGGCCAGGAGGGATGTCTCCTGAGAACTCTGCAAACCAACACAGACTGACCAGGGGACACTGTGTGTGTGCACGCTGGGGAAAGCTAGGACGTCTCTGCAGCCAGCTGTCCCCTGACCCAGACTGACAACTGGAGGTGAGGCCTGTGGGCCCACAAAGGCACCCTGGCCCATGTAGACTTCCTCCTCGCTGTTCACTGCAGGAAGTGCATGTACCAACACAGGCTTTGTGTGTCACGATGAAAGCAAATCCCAAAGCCCTGGTGCTGGGTTTCAGGCCCTCTCAGGAGAAAACCCCAGGAGTGCTGAGAGGCTTTGGGCCAGCCACCCCAGGCCAGCTCTCAAAGGCCCCTTGTGACTGTCCCTTTCTCTCGTCTTTCCCCACTCTGATAAACGTCCAGGGATTAGCCCTTCTGTGTTTATTGGATGAGCAATTTGTGTCTGTCTGAAAAGCTGTGTCTGAATAATATTTGGCACGAGCTGAAGAAATGTGATCTGCTGTATTCCCCTCGGCCAGCTCTCTGGAGCCAGCCCGTCTCCTGCCAACGGGGCTATACAGCTCTGCAGCTGGGCCTGCAGCCCAAACATGTCTGTGCGGTGAGAGGGGGGAGAGGGGAGGAGGGGGAGGTGCTTGCTGTGGGACCAGAAACCCAGAGGGACAGAGGGGTGGAGCAGCCTTAGCGAAACTGCCAATC
>NW_005304875.1:0-754 GCF_000412655.1 Myotis brandtii
CCCCCACTTCCCCGATAATCCAGGGGGGAGGCAGCCTGTCTGTTGCCTCCAGGAAGGGATGGCTTCTGATAATGCCTACATTTTAGCAACACCACCCAGGGAGGGGAACGGCATTTCATTGCAAGGTCTTTGTTTTTTTTGTTTTGTTTTTCTGTCCTCCAATGAGCACATCAAACCAATAGTCGGGTGGCATTTTCAGGGGACCCACCCCCAAGCGTTGGCTCTGAGCGCTTGTTGCTCACAGCCTTATCCCACAGGCTGTTCTGCCAGCTGGACATGTGACCAGGCGCCCTCTCTCCTTCTCCAGGGAAAGGAGCGAGCCCCCCCATCACCTGTGGCGCCCGTCCTTCCCCAGGATGGGGTGGGGCACAGGAAGAGAGACTGAGGACCATCCAGGGCGAAGGACTTGCACCTTCCCTTGCTCTTTCTCTTTTCTTCCCACTGATGCACTGGAACAACAAAGCCCTGGGACCAAACGGCTGGGGGGTCCCGCTGTTTGGGCGTCATCTCCGCCGCTTACTGCGTGTTACGCTGCTACAGAGCTCACTGCACCGTCCGCTTTCTGGGAGCAGTGTCGCTTCACATCACGGCGCCCTTTGTTCCCGATGCACCCTGTGAACGCTCCCTGTTTTCCAGGGAGGAGGCGGGAGTTTCCGCTGCTGGAATACAGAGGTGGCATCAGAAGTCTCCCCGGGCCCAGGAAAGCCGACACCAGTAACAGCACCTCGGTCAACGAGAGGACTGATCAGTTCCC
>NW_005304876.1:0-754 GCF_000412655.1 Myotis brandtii
GGTTATACAGGGAAAAGTACAGTAAATAGCATTCCTATTTGCTTCTGTAGGGGAAGAAAACATTTTATTCTACCCTTTTGGGTACTTTTGACTGGTCTATTAAGTTGACATAACACAAATGAACAGGAGAAAAACATATTTAATTTTGTATGTATGGGAGCCTCACCCCCAAGGAAGTTAATGAATGTGTAGAGTGTGCTCACTGCCTGATGTTAATCTGTCATTTTAGGAAAGCATTGTTCTTTCTGGTCAGTCTAGATGACCACCCACCATATGGTTTTACTACGAAGCCCCTTAAAAAAGAGACCCTGTCCTGGGAGGGGTTTGGATTCCTTCCGGCCCAACCACCACTGGGAGCAACTGCCTTGCCCATGTTTGTAAGTTTCTCCTATTAAAGCTCCTAGGAATTTGACTAAGGCGAAATGTCAGTTCTTCCGAACTGACCCTGAATTTAGACTTCTGGGGCTTTCCCCCAGTGCCTCCCTTACTATCTATAATCACAAGGCTACTATGTCAATGTCTCCATTAGCATTGCTGTACTTTTCCTGGACTGTCCTGCCCAAACAAATGGTTTGATTGTTCATTACAGGAATTTCTCAACGATTTTTCAGTGGAAAACATTGATAGCCTGTACACACAATTCTTTGAATCATACTGACTAGGAAGAGAAGTAGCTCACATTGATGTAGACTGCTTTTGCCGAACACACTAAATCAAGACTTCCTACTGAAGGAGAATTTGGGGGGCAGCCTGG
>NW_005304877.1:0-754 GCF_000412655.1 Myotis brandtii
ATAGGTTCGCCATCACTGTCCTATACCAATTTCGTTTAATTAGAATCTTATTTCAATTCATAGACTTAGACTCTAAACTTTTGCTTTTTTATTATGCCAATTCCCCCATCAGATGAGCTCTAAGGGCTATATGACTTCCAAATGGTTTCCCACAAAGCTCTCTTCATTTAAGACTTTACTAATTATAACTCCCCTTTATTGCACTTAGAAGAGATCAAGCACTAAATGTTGGTCTGCATAACTGTTGTTTGTCCTGTTTTGAAAGCTCCTAAAAAGTATATAACACATAAACCCGTGTCCCATGCAAATACATTAATGTTAACTTTATTTCTATCATGTAATTGCTCCTCCTGTGATTATATTAGGGGAAGTCAGAGGGGATGTCCTTGGAACATTCTTAGAACATGTGCCTTTGAAGCCAACAGCCTAGAACTCTGATTTATGACGTTGGCATAGAGAACGAATAAGTTGAGATCATGTGGCTGAATTTCACAAATGCTTTCCTTCTCCCAGCTCACATTGCAAGACAGGTTTTTAATAGTGACTGAACTTTCTTTGTAGCAACGATTTACCCACTGAAAACTTAAAGTTAAATTTGTCCTTGTTCTCTGTCACAAACTCTTAGATCAGTAGACAGGCCCCTCCGTTATCATGGTGACCAGACATTGTAAAGTCTTCAAGGTAACGCAAAGAATCTTTTAGTCGCCATTGGCCAAACCAGGTGAAATGTAAGATTTACAGACCTTCCCTGGCC
>NW_005304878.1:0-754 GCF_000412655.1 Myotis brandtii
CGCCCAGTGGGGGAGTACGCCCAGTGGGGGAGTACACCCAGTGTGTGAGGGCCTCTCTGTACCAGGCAAATTGGTTGAAAACTGGTAGTTCTAGGCAATAATTCTGGAACTTATCATCCTGGGATGCCCTTTTTCTTTACTCTAAGGAACTAAAAATAAGAGACCAGCAGGATTGTGTATTAGAGTATCCAAGGTGACAGGCACAGTAAAGCCTAAATTTATTTGGATGCAAATTAGTAAGAATTTACTAATGGTGTCGTGTGTGCCAGACACTTGCTGTGAAGTGTGACAGATGCATCCCTCATTAATTCTTCTACTCGTGTGTGAGGCAGGCAGCGTCATTCAAACACAGATGAGGGCGCTGAGAGATGGGGACACATGTGTAAGCTGACGCTGTATGTGAGTGGGCACTAGGCTCCAACCGGGACTGTCTGCTGCCACAGCCCAACCGCTCTGAACCCCACATCCCACCAGCGCCTCCCGGAATGATGCTGGAATTGACCCATTTCACCACTTTGTAACTTGATAAAACTTTCATGTATATATTTATATTACGTATCGCTGTATGTTATTTTTATAACTATTATTCTATTATATATATACATACATTTACATTTTTTTACAGAAAAGTAATGGACTTTTTTGGTTACACAGTCCTTTAAAAAGGCACTTATGCTCAAAATGTTACTTTGAACTATGAGGTGCAGAGGTGAGAAATATGTATTTAAATCATTGGGTCCCAAACTACTGCCCC
>NW_005304879.1:0-754 GCF_000412655.1 Myotis brandtii
TCAGGGGGGAAGGCATCACAGAGCATGCTCGTGTGGATCAGGTGAGGTGGTGGCTGCAACAGACCCCGTGAGAAATGACGATGCTCTGAGATACTGGTGGACACACTGAGGCCTGGTAGGAATCCGCATATATTTTGAAGTCAGAGACAAATGATGCAGATGATTTGAGACATGTGTGGGGGTCCACGCCTCTGGGAAGTATCCGAGCTGAAATGAAACCCATTTCTCTTTGCCCTCAAGGGCACCTTCTCTCCACTGCTCGCTGGTTTCCTCCCCAGGATGGCCATCATAGCACAGAGCAATATTCACAAACCACAGCCTCCTGAGCTTTGCTGCAGTCCTGTGGAATCAGACTATCTTGGAAAGGAGATCAAGAAATTATTGCTTCAAATATTCAGCCAGGTTTGCAAACCACCCCACATGCCGCGCCGGGATAAGCACGACGGATGTGTCTGTAAGAGACGTCTGACCACCGCAGAAGCGATGCCTGTGCTTGGGAGGGATGCAGAGTCCTCGTGTCAGGGAGCACCGCACCGAAGGAAAACCTACGCAAGGCCTCGGAGCACCCACAGCCATTGCGGAATGAGGATGGATGCAAAGGAGGAGCTTTCAAACAGATACCCCAGAAGGAAAAACAAACTCTACACCGGCCCTTCTCCCTCTGAGCCTGGAGCAAAGGAGGGAAGAATGGGTGGAGGTCAAACACATGTGTTTATAGAGAGACGTGTCAAAGCAAGTTTCAATCCCCGGGTCT
>NW_005304880.1:0-754 GCF_000412655.1 Myotis brandtii
TCTATCCACTGAGCCAAACCAGCTAGGGCTAAGATTCCTGCTTTTTAAGCAACATGAATTACAAATGCATTTAAGTAAATAACTTCTTTATAAATTTCTTATGTATTTATTTATAATCCTTATCTTCAGGTACTTAAGAGTTAAAAAATGAGTGTTGAACATAAGCAGTAGTCTGGCATTTAGTAGAAAATGAGCTCCATGAGAATGATGATTTCTATCTTATGTCAACATTTATTTTTTCTAGCTGATAGAGAACCACAGGTGCTCAGTAAGTATTTGTGATGTGATTGTGGACAGTACCTAGGCTTAGGGAGGACAGATGTGGGTAGAAGAGCTAGCTCGTCTTCAAACTGGATCCTGGAGAAGTTACTTAACCTCCCAAAATCTCACGTGCTCATTTGTAAAATGGAGATACCACGACCAATAGACTTACTGAGAGAACTGAGGGGATGAAAGGAAAGCACTAACCATAGTGCTTTAAAGGCCCAGCACCAAGCAGGCCCTCAATAAACACAGCTCTATTTTTATTATAACGTGTGGAGATACTGGAGAGGCGCGATGTGGAAAAGATAAGAAACCAGCCTGGCAGGTGTCACTCAGTGGGTTGAGCGTCAGCCCATGCACTAAGAGGTTGCTGGTTTGAGTCTGGTCAGGGCACACACCCTAGCTGAGGGCTGGATCCCCAGTAGGGAGGCGTGCAGGAGGCAGCTGATTGATCTTTCTCATCAATGTTTCTATCTCTCTATCCTTCTCC
>NW_005304881.1:0-754 GCF_000412655.1 Myotis brandtii
TCCCTCTCCCTTCCTCTCTGAAATCAATACAAGTATAGATATATATATTTTTAAGGTGTGGAATGTCCACATCTCCCTGTGGCGTTGCCTCGAGTCCCTTCGTGGCTCAGAGGTGGGTCCGGGGTGGGGTCTGAGGGATCCCACCCCGGACCCACCGAATTAGAATCTGCATTTTCACGGGGTTCCCAGGTGCTTTGCAGTGCATTAAGGGTGGAGAGCAACCCAGTCCCTTGGGGAAAGGTGACAAGCCAACAATGCCGTTTCTGTTGTTACAAACAGCGTGGCCTGAGGCAAGGCAAGGCCAGGGACAGAGGGTCGGTTTGGGAAAAGATGGGAGGGAGGAGGACCAAGTTGGGAGCGAGTTTCGAAATCATTACAGCAGCTGCCTCTATCCCGGCTGCGTGGCCAAAGATTGCATTGGTGTTTGGGTCTGTTTTATATTTCATTTACTCTTATTTCTAAAAATTCATGCATGGAAACATTCTTTTAAAATCCTCAAGGAATGTCGCCACACTGCTGCCTCTCTTTCCAAGCGCGGCATCGATCCTGGTGAGCTCCCCAGCGGGACCGGCGGCCGGCGGGTGGTCACCGTCCAGGCCTCGTCCCGGCATTGAATGTAGCGACAGGAATACGCACTTTGGTCTGGGGGCATCGCACAACACGTATTGTCCAGCAGCTGCTTTCTTCACTTAAAATGTGTCTTGGTGCTCTTTCCATGTTGGTATAAACTCTGCCCCATTCTTCTTCTTTTTAA
>NW_005304882.1:0-754 GCF_000412655.1 Myotis brandtii
AAAAAAGTCCTCTGGGTGTCATGGGGCAGACTGGGTCCTGGGAGTCATTGTTACTGCCCTTGGATAAATCAAGCTGTTTTCCACATGACAAGTCTATCCCACAATCCATTGGTCAAACAAGGGATAGGAACTCCTCAGTCCCTAATTCACTTCCTAGCCACCCCCTGAGAATTCTCTGAAGACCACTAAAAATTAAAAAGACAATGTCAGAGCCAGCAGCTGGGGGAAGCTAGGAGCCTAGGGACAAGAATTCCCTAAACCACGCTCCCCAGTCTGGCTTTCATATTCCACAGAGAAAACAGGCGAGCTCCATTGAATGTCCTTGTTTGGAGGATGGGCCTTTCCTGTAAGCTTAATATTTTCCATCTGTGCATATATGTCAAAACATGTGTTTATAACATACAATCCTATTTTTAAACATCCAGAGTAATAAGTGCACTATAGGGAGGGGCATTTATTTGTTATATTAACGGATTTTTTACATTAAAATATAAAACTCTAATGCATTTGTTTGCAAAGTAAATTTCCTGAAACTGTAAAATGCCTTTTTTTCCCTTCAGAATAAAGACCTCTGGGGTATTAGGGGCAGGCTGGGTCCTGAGAGTCACTATTACTGCTTTTGTATAAATCAAGCTGTTTCCACATGCCAAGTATATCCCACAATCCATTCATCAAACAAAGGATAGAAACTTGTCCTCCCAATCTACTTCCTACCCCACCCCCAAGAATTCTCTTAAAGCCACTAAAATTTTTT
>NW_005304883.1:0-754 GCF_000412655.1 Myotis brandtii
GACCATGTTACCCTGGTTTGCCTTTTTCTTTTTTATAGTACTTACTACCACCTAACACATTATAGAATTGCTTATTTTCTACTCACCTTAGAAAGTCATTTTTGTGAAGCAAGGACTTTGTTTCTTTTGTCCACTATTGTGCTATATATACATAGAACAACGCTTTACAATTGTAGGCATTCAATATATTTTTGTTCAGTGAAATCAAAGAAGATAGTAAGTCGAAGCCAGGTACCAGGGGATGAATATCACAATGCCTACTAAAATGACTGTGCACTTTCATTAGTTGATCCATAAAATGCTCCCCACAGTGTTAGCTGTTCTAATCCCTCTCGCAGCTGTGCTGGTAAAGGCAGGCAGGAAGGAAGAACCTGCGCTCATCACAATATGACCATTGCCTCCTTCCAAACTGGATCATGGCATGCAAGTAAGTCCTCAGGCATGGATCCTCTTACTTCCTAAGAAGACCACAAATGTATGTTGCATGTCTTCACACAGAGAACTAGGCCCCGCACTGTATCATTGGAGTACTCAATTCAGATTTATCCATAATTGCTCCAAGAAAGAAAGCGATTCACACAGAACAAACCTACAAACACCTGTTTCTGACCTATTCTTTTATTTATTTTTACTGTTGTTTGTGATTGGAAAAAACTAAACAAAAAGTTTCCTCTCTGTCTCTCTCTCTCTGGCTAAGCTGCGATCCCCTAGAACAGTGGTTCTCAACTTGTGGGTCGCGACACCTTTGGGGGTC
>NW_005304884.1:0-754 GCF_000412655.1 Myotis brandtii
CCTTTGGCACCCAGGCTCCACTATGCTGAGCCATTATGCCCCCCTCCCCACCCGCCCCCCAATCAGTGCTATTTGGGAACATTCTCACTTTGGCACTTACTCTTTCCACATGAAATCTGTAAAATCCTCTGGAAAAAAATAACTGAGATAATTCCTCCTCTCATAAACTAGAAGGTGCCTTTAAAAACCTAGCTTTATTATATTTCTTTGGTATTGTAGCTTCTTGCTTATACTTCCCTCTTTTCCCCCTGACAAATGTAAAGCAAGTGTTTTTAATAACTACTGATATTGTTGAAGTATTAACAGTAATCAGATTTGGGGGGAGAGAAATATTTTTCTTTTGTTGCTCTAAACAATTTTCAGCCCATGTTTATTATTACAAAACAGTATTGTTTCTCTGATTGAAGCTCTTCAGAAATCTTTTTGATGGAAAGGAACTAAGGTCTCCTTGTGAAAGTACATTGCGCATCTTGGTGAGACATATAAGTACGATTGTATTTCTTCCAACAGAATCCGTGACAACAAATAATCAAAACATCTTGATTTCCCTAAAGTAGTTACCTTTCCTGTTTTTGAATAAAGATTGAGGAGGCACAAAAGAAAAGCCAGTTATTATATTAAAATAAAGTAGTTAATGGTAGAAAAATGTCAAATAATATTGTATGATAAATCTGAGAATAACACCCAAAGTATTAATATCTCATAAGAGTATCAAGCTTTGATCCCAGATTGAACATAAAGCTATACAATAACA
>NW_005304885.1:0-754 GCF_000412655.1 Myotis brandtii
TTTTTTTTATACTTTCTTCACTTTTGTAATTTTAACTTAAACCCAGAAACATATCTCTTCCTATTGTAATATCAACTTATTGCCAGAGAGGGAGACAAGTCCTTTGAAAAAATCAAGAGACTGGGTTTAATTTTTGCTTTTCACTTGTTGGTTGTGTAAATTTTAGAAAGTCACTTCACCCGGTGAACTTCGGTTTCCTCTCCTATAAAGCAAAAGGCTTATATTATCGCCATGGCTCTTCCAGCTCTAAAATGTAAAGATCTTTTTTTTTCCAGTCATTGATATAAATTTAATCTTACTTGACCATCTCATACAGACTTTCTTCCAAGCTGTTCTCTTTTAATATATTTAACTTTGTCATCTATTTCCTGTCACTTTTCCTTTTCCACAAGAGTCCAAATAATGTCATCAACACTTTGTGGAAGTCATGGTCCTCCATGGCTACCACCCTTCCCTGAATGGTTCAACTAACATTGAAAAGATTCTAGTGGAATTGACTCTTAGTGAACCTGTGCTAATTCTTGGTACTCGCCTTGTTCAGTTCTAAGTAACTCTATTCTAGAAAGTTACCAAAGTATGTCGTACTTACTAATTTATATTTATTCTTGACTTATAGTTCCTTGCTCCTCCCTTTGTACCCCCTGACTGTTCTCCCATTATTGATTTATCAAAGATTATTGATTACATAATTCAATGTGATTTCTTTCAGAACTCTGAACTGGAGGCAAACTCAATTACTATGAGTATGAGCTTT
>NW_005304886.1:0-754 GCF_000412655.1 Myotis brandtii
ACACTGGCTGGGCAATTTTTGAGCCTTTTGGGAATTTGGAATTGCTCATCAGATTAGCTCTTAGTTTGCTCATGTCCTTTAAGGTGTTTGCTATATTTTTTTCCCTTTAAAAAAAATCCTATTGCCCCATCTTCTCCTCCATCCTCTTTCCATTTGTGGTTTTATGAATGAAATAAAACTGGCTTACAATTTTTTTGGTAAGAAGTGTTCAAGTTGATATTTATGCCTGAAAGTTTTACCTACTTTGCTTGATATTTCTGTTCTAATGATAAGAGCTATGTAGTGTCTTTCTTCATGCTGTTGCATTAAATTACTGCTGGTCTTCAAACTTAATGCCAAAGGGATTCCTATTATCTTCTCATTCTCTATCACTTCTGATTATATTGACCATTAGTGATTATACATGTATGACTAGGGCTTTGCTATTAAAGTCCAATTTAGGAAACCATTGTCCATTTTTCCTTCTTGATTTATTTATAGGGTAGTTTGTGGCTGCTTTCTTTGTGACACTAAAACTACCAATAATCTCATGTTTAATGAGTAAGATTAAGTTTTACCTAACAGTGGCATTTGCTTTTGTAAAGTCCTTTATATTGCATATAAGGCTAATGTCATTGTTAGGTAAAACTTAATCTTATTCATTAAACATGAGACCATGGACAGTTTCAGTGTTACATCTTATTTAGTACTGAAAATATCTCTCTATGGCAGAAAGGTTATTAGTTTAATTATTGTCCCAATTTTAAAGATAAGG
>NW_005304887.1:0-754 GCF_000412655.1 Myotis brandtii
ACCCACAACCTTTATGGTGTACAGAACAAAGCTCCAAACAACTGAGCCATGCTGCAAGGGCAGGATACTTCATTCATTGAATTTTATGTAATTCTATCATATTATAGACAATTTCATACACTAGGTCTTTTATAGCCCTTGTTATTGTACCACCGTGTTGTTGATTCATAACTGTTTACTGGGGGTGTATCAGATATTTAATATCTTATAAGAAAATTATTATGTCTTTCACTAACTTTTTACTTTTTTTTCCACAAAATTGTAACTAGTTCATCCATTTATTCTTCTAAATAAATTTTAGAATCAATAATTCAAGTTTCAAAATAAAAATCATCTTATATTTTAAAGATAGTATTTAAATTTTATGATTACTAAAGATGTTTACAACAGTTAAATACATAAAAAGGCATTCAATTTCACTACTAATCATAGCATTGCAGGTTATCTAACAAGTAATAAAAAAACTTTAAGTTTGATAATCTCCATTGGTGGTCTTAATATGGGGGATATGGGCATTTTCATTGCCCACTGATAAGCAAAGAAATTGGTAGCTATTTTAGAGGGAATTGTCAGTACCTATCAAAATGCAAAATGTGTGTACCATTTAATCCAACAATTCCCTTTTAGGAATCTGTCTCATAGACACTCTTACACTTGTTCACATAAACAAGGCAGTTCATTATACCATTGTTTATAGTAATCCCTATTGGAATCCACAATAGTCCACCTGTAATGGAATGATAAGTAAACTATG
>NW_005304888.1:0-754 GCF_000412655.1 Myotis brandtii
CCCGCAAGCCATGTTTAAACTACTCTTGAAATAGTTTGCAAAGGCTCATGTCAGCTTTTAATTCTCAAACATTTAAAATCACAGGGTGCTAAGTAGTGATTTTACTACTTTATTTATTTACATGTATGGTATGTTTATAACAGAGTTTTTAATGTTGTGATAAAAATTTGTAACGGCCATTGAAAAATAACAACTTTTCCTATGGTTATTAGGATTGCTGGGCAGGGTATTAGCTGGAGGTACCATTCTGTGTGGCGTGCTCTACAGTGCAAAGCAAGACCAGCCTGTGACTTACTCATTTTCCAGCCCAGTTGTTTTGTTTTTTCGTTTGTCTGCTCAGTCAAGTGAGGGTTCATGCCTCAGAGATACTCTGAGGAAGACCGTGACATTCTCATGAGGTGTCCCTGCAGATCACCCGGAATAGCAGTGGATGCACCTTAGGCACTCAGTGAATGTTCTTGAGTAAATCAAGGATTGAAGAGAGAGAGGAGAGGAGTCTGGCTGTGGCGGGCGAGGATCAGCTGACCCGGGGACATCCCAGATAACATGTCCACTCTGTGCCAGTGCCTCCTGCCAGCCCTCCTGCACCGCCCTTGGCATTAAATGGCTAGACCCAGGCATGTCCTGGATGTGAGGCATGTTCTCCTTGGGGAGGAAGGAGGAGGGGCAATCCTTTGTTTAGGTCTAGATGTCATTGGGGCTGAAGTGAAACCAGGCCTTGTTGGGCACAGGCAGGGCAGGTAGTGCCAGCAGA
>NW_005304889.1:0-754 GCF_000412655.1 Myotis brandtii
AGCTAGGGCTGTTATTTCACTTTTAAAGGAATTCACCATATTAGTAACTCTTTACAATAGTCCTACTCAGTTGAAATACAGCTCATAATTATAGAGATTCATATACAACTAGAGTCACAATATTTCTCTCAAAACTTATGTCAAAGAAAAAATTACACCAATAATGAAGACTTTATTTAATACTATTACAATAGGGATCATGATTATTGCAGTAGGAAAGAGAACTTGATTAAGTGCTGGGGCAGGGGATAGTAGAGATTTTAAGTGACAGGGTGAGCTAGCAAAAAAGTACAGAAGGAAGTCAGGAGGGAAGTTAGTCAATGTGATGAGTCCATCTGTGTTTGCTAATTGGAGCTTCTTGAAGTTAGGCTCCTGCTCTCCTACAGAAATGGGAGATAAGGGCTCCATCTTTCTTGATGATTGAATTTCAAATGGATGGTCCCCACATCCTTGAGAAATATATTTCTGGGTTGTAAAACTGGTAAGAGGCTGGGAGAAGATTTACATCTCAAAGGACCAAAGGGAGAATTTACAATGAAAAGTTTTCTAAAGCATAAAGCAAATGTTCTAACATAAGGAAGGTCAGGGGCCTGTAGTCAGGAAGAAGCCTGTTTAACCTTTAGTCAAGGTTAATTAAGGCCTTCTTAGTCACTACCTGTGCTTAAGATAACAATCTCATGATGTCGGGCTGAGAGTTCACATCAAAATTAGAAAGGCTTCCAAGTATACTGTACATTGAAAGGTAGCATTGTTG
>NW_005304890.1:0-754 GCF_000412655.1 Myotis brandtii
CTTTCTTCCCTTGTCTTGCAGAGATGGTGCCTCTGAGTCACCTTGATGACAAAGGACAGCCCCCAGCCCCTGAGTCCCTGGAGGTGAGGCACAAAGTTTTGGGTCCCTACACCTGTCTTGTTCTTTCCAGGCAGCTGTGGGAGGGGCTGGGTTTGCAGAAGTTTTGCATGACTGGTGCCTAATAAATGCCTGTGACTATGAGGGGAAGGTGGGGGAAGTTAGATTGCTGTACTGTGTAGGTTGGGCAGGGCTGGAGGGGGCACTGGAAAGGTTTTGAAGGATGTGTAGGAGTTTTCTGGGTAACGGGCACATCTTGAACAAAAGCTCAGAAACTTGGACACTGAGTTGGGGTTTAGATGGGAGAGAAAGTAGCATCAGGCACCAAGATTTGGGGGCCGGAGGAGCCCAAACCACTCCTCAGGGAGTCAGGACCCTGAGCCCTTCTTGTCCCACAGAGCCGTGCCCTGGTTGGTCCGTCACGGAGGAAGCCATGTGAGAGTGACTTCGAGACCATCAAGCTCATTAGCAATGGGGCCTATGGGTGAGTCCTCAGGTCCCCCACAAACCCATTTCTCAGATGCCCACAGAGATGGCTAAGGCCCAGCAGCCTCTGAGTGCACAGGCAGGGAAACTGAGGCCTGCAGAGGGATATGGAGATGCAACACAGCTGGCACGACCTTGAATGTATCCATCCTTGATCCAGGTGTAGGGGGTTCTGGCCAGGAAAAAAGATGACCACATGGTGGCAGTAGCA
>NW_005304891.1:0-754 GCF_000412655.1 Myotis brandtii
GTGTGTGTGTGTGTGTGTGTGTGTACATTCACACACATAGATAGTTTTATTTATTCAGGCATTTTCATTTTTGTTAGCATCGCCCTGAGGAAACTTACCTCATGTTAAAAAGTCCAAAGAAGAGGAGGGAAACAGGAAAAGAATTTCACAGGGAGAAGATGATCCCAATCTCTGAAACTATTTTCCACCAAACTCACTTCTGTCTGACATAGGGAGGGAATGGACAGTTTGTCTGGATAGAGAGATTGCTTTTAGCGGGCTCCTGGCAGTGGAAGAAATGCAGGACCCACACAGCTGTGTGGGCTGCAGTCCTGAGGTCTCTCAGATGTCTGGAGGGAAATATTGTGGGGATGTGGTGGGAGCAGCTCACTGCCTAGAAGACAAGGCCTTGCTCGGCAGGCTTCTGGTCTCACTGTCAGCACTGCTGAACTCCTTCAATCCAACTGGATTTAAGATCAGCAGATGACCTCCCTCCTGGGGAAGCCAGGTGCTCTGCAGATCCTTGCTAGCCTCCTGTCCCCGGGGCTTGGCTGCTGTTCACTGTATTGTCTTCTTTCAATAAAGGGCCTAATGTGGGAATTTCTACATTGTCCAAATGGAATCTAGATTCAAACAATCCCGGAGAGCAGCAGATTAAAAGAAGGCATAAATCAATATTGATCTGTGAATTTCCCCTCAGTGCTCCAATGGGTAAACTTTTGAAGGGGCAAAAGTTCCAGAAAATGCACAGTTACTGGCCCCGTTCAATCCTCCA
>NW_005304892.1:0-754 GCF_000412655.1 Myotis brandtii
AACCTAGGGGGCCACCAGCATTCAGTCCATAGCAGGGTGATGAAAATGGTTCAGGACTAGCTAGAGGTGGTGGTTACACAACAGGGTGACTGGGCTAACTGTGATCGTTCCGAATGAATTTCATCCCAATAATAAAAACAAAGGCTCAGGAAGTTAGCGTTGAAGGTCCCTGGAGTCTTCTGTCTGGTGGGACCTCCCTCCAGGGCAGTGTCTAACTCCCTCCTGAGAGGAAGCGAGCCCCAGAGGAAGGCAGCGGATGCTGCGGTCGTCAGCGAGCTGCAGTGTTAAACGAGTCCAGCCCTGCCTGCCTGGCTAGAAATCCCTCAGCGGCAGGGCTTTGCCAACCACATGTGGCTTTGATCAAGGCCTCTGCATGGGCCCGCTGAGCAGCCAGCAGGCCGCCTCCGGATGGTTTTCACCGACCGCCAGCCACAGGCCACAGGACAGCCCTGCAAGGCTGGTGTCTCTCCCACGGACATAAATGAGGTGCCCTCCGGCCCCCTCTGCTCCGTGCACTGGGCCTGAGATGAGGGCAGGAAGGAGGAGCGTGGAGGAGCCGCCCCAGTGGCCAGGCCAGGGGCCTTTCCAGGCATCTCCATACCCTGTGACTACAGTGCTGCCCCGAGTCTTCCCGCCTCCACCTCCTCGGCCTGGGCTGCTGCCGAGGACACTCGGTCCAGCCCGCACGCACAGCATATGCTCCCAGCTGAAGGCATCGGGCCTGCACCGCCATGCTGTGCACACACGCACCTAC
>NW_005304893.1:0-754 GCF_000412655.1 Myotis brandtii
AATCTCAATTCCATACCTGACTCCATTCATAGAGACTCTATCTTGGAGAAAATCTTCATTTGGAATCTTGGACTATTATAATAATTTCCTAAATGGTTTCTATATTAGCCTCTCACAACTCAAAGACTTTCTAGATACCATATTTTGATAACTCTGGAAATAAACCAAATCCTTCTCTCTTGTACAAAAGCTTTCTTCATGAGCTCATCAATGGGTAGAGCATCCTGGCTTGGTTCACTAGGCCTGTCACAATATGGCTCAGATAGCTTCTCCATCTTTATCTCTTAGGTGATCCCCTGTGCATGTGAAGCAGCCATCAATTGAAACACCTTAACAGTTCAGAACAAGATCTACTATTTCTTGTCCCCATGCCTTTGTGTTTGACATCTACTTTGATTAGAGTATTCTTCAATGTTCTCTACCTAAAGAACAACTTTGAGAAGTCTTCTTTGATGGTTTGTGGCAAACTCAGAGCCTCCCAGCTTTGTAGCCTCTTAGTACTTGACCAGTGTGATGCTTCTCACTTTATGAGGCCTACTGGCTCATCTTTTACCAAAGGATTGCAAGCTAGTTCAGCACAGCAAGCAGCCATGTGCCTACTACAGTGAATGCTGTATTCTTACCCAGTATTTGATATATATAGTTAGTAATGATGGTAGACTATGAGGTTAGAAACCATGTTGACCACATGGGTTTTTATCCGATATTTGCAAGTGAAGAAAGGATAGCATAAAGGGAAGAAAGAATTCATCCC
>NW_005304894.1:0-754 GCF_000412655.1 Myotis brandtii
TGGCCAAGCCCTTAGCCTCTCTGACCCTCCGTTTTTTCATCTTCACAAATGGCAGTAACACTGTCTGCTGATCAGGATCTGGGTCCCTCAAGCTCACCTGTAGGGCTCGGCCACTCTGCTGACCATGGTCATGGCCTCCGAGGCACCGAGCCTTTCCCTTCCTGCTCAACTCCCAGCCACGTTCCTCAGAGACGAGGCTCAGCCCAGCCAACGCCACCCCACCCATCCCACCCCGGTGCAGGGCAGGTCCTAGGTGGCTGCCTGCCTGCCCAGGGTGACTGACCGCCCTTTGGGCAGATGCCCTCAGGCCCCGCCAGCCCCGGGCTCCTGCTCTGCAGCCTGGCCATCAGGTGTGGTCTGGGAACCCCATGGTCAAGGTTCTCCTCAAAGACCTAAGACCTCTGACAGTCACCTTGAAATTATTCACTGTTCCTCAGGGGATCAAACAGGACTTTAAGTCACTCAAGTCCCTATGTCCCTGTCCCGCATGTTGTGACAAATAGAATATGTAAGGCTCACAAGACTCCTTTACTGTCAGATCTCTGTCCAAAATTACGCTTGTGGCCCAGGGACTGTTGTCAGTGAGGGACAGAGTGGCCTGCTGCCCAGGTAGAAGGACCAGGCTCTCCATCTGGACCCCGCCCCCGCCAATTACACCCCACGGCGGGGTCAGAAGAGACCTCCCCAGCCCCCCAGGGAGGCATCTGTCTACAGACAGGACCTTCTGTGTCTGCTCCAGCCCCTCTCCCCATCC
>NW_005304895.1:0-754 GCF_000412655.1 Myotis brandtii
TTTTTTTTTTCTGTTTTCCTTTTAAAGATGTCAGATCATCAGAGTTTATTTTCAAACTTATAACAAACTTATAGATAATATTTTAATCTTCATAAAGTCTTATGAGATAGTTACTGTTATTATTCTTATCTTACAAAGACGTTAAAGATCCTGGGCATTGCAGGTAGCCAAAGCAAGATGCATACCCAAATCTGACTGCACAGAGCCTGTCCCTTGACCACTTGGTCTGTTTTTAACTTCTGTGGTCTCATCCACGTGACTTTTTTCACCTCCCAAATGCTCATGGTTCTCAAATCTAGCACTCCTTCCCAAATATAGTTCCTGAAGACAAGGCTGACAAATCCCACTGCCTCTTGCTATATTGTACAAGCATCCCCAAACCCACATTTCTCAAACTAAACTCACCATCACATCACTTCCTACCTTCGCAAAATTGTTCTTCTTAGTTTCGTTTCAGTCAATGGAGCCACAATTAACTCTGTTTGCCAGATGAAGACCTAACTTTCATCCCCAATTCCCCTCAACCCTTACCTGCCCGTTAATTAGTCTTCTTACTTTTACTTATTTATGACTTCAGGAATCTTATAACTTCTTTTCAGTTCCACTGTCCACATTACTAAGTAGGGGTTCCTTGCTTCCAGTAGCCCTGCTACCCTAAACCGTTCTTCACCCTGCAGCTTAATTCCGTTTCCTAAAGTCCACATTTTATCAAATCAGCCCCAGCCTTCAATAACTTTAGTGGCTTGTCACTGAA
>NW_005304896.1:0-754 GCF_000412655.1 Myotis brandtii
CTTTTAATGTGTCATTTGTGGGGGTTTCCATGGACTTCTTTTTCTAATCTCTTTATCTCTTTTTACCAGGTAAAGTATTCTGGGTAATAATAACAACATCAGCTATGATTTATTGAGCATGTACCATATACCAGGCATTGCACTAAATAACTTAATCATGTGTGGGAGTATGGCAAATCCCATTTTACAGATGAAGAAACTGAGGCAAAAGGGCTGGTAAGTCATACAATAAAAGGATTATGCTTAAATTCGTCCTTCAGATAACAAATAGCTACACAATTTTGACATTGACATTAATGATGTGGGCTTGCATTGTTTCATTTATATGAAATGTCCAGAGATGGTAATTCTATAGAGAAAGCAAGCTGAGAAGTGCTGCGTGAGCCTAGGGTTGGGCACTGGGAGAGACTGCAGTGGCCCTGAGAGATAGTCTAGGTTTGATGGGCCAACTCTAAAACTATATTTTATAGAGTTACTTTATAAATTTATAAAGCTTTATAAATTTACTATAAACCACTGATCATTTTACACTTGAAATTAGTGAATTTTATGGTATGGTATGGTATCACTGATCCTGGAAGGGAAGCAGAGAATTGGCACATCATTTATTTGGCTCAAAAGGTGTCTAGATACTGGTTCAGTCAGCCAGAACTATTCACAACAGAATGATTAGATGTGCATTAGTGAGAGTGGAGGGAGGACAGAATTGGAGGCTACAGGTTCTACTCAATCATCCATTATGTTGATTCTTCCA
>NW_005304897.1:0-754 GCF_000412655.1 Myotis brandtii
TGTACATTCACACAGATGTAGCAGCACTGTATGTAACCACACCACCGCCACCTTTGGGGAGGCAAGAGAGAGGGTACTTTGACCCAGGATGGCCTTGATCGTTATGGGGACCCAGACCTTGCACTGTCCAGGGTGGACCCAGAGCACATATACCTCTGCCCCACGTCCCCTGATGCTGAGGTGTCCCTGAGAGAGATCGCCTGCTGTGTTCTGAAGATCCAGGACCAGGCCTGTGGTGGTTCTCTTTATCCCCAAGCAGCCAACAGCAGAAGTGGGTGGCGGTGCGCTCTGCCTGCTCCGTTTTCCCATTTGGTCTCTCCTACTTCAGGGTGCAGCCTAGCATTGGCTTGAAGCTCAGAAATCCCTACCCCAGGGCTGGACCTTGACTGCACCTTGGCCATGTGTAGTCACAGTCAGTATTAAATGTCCGCCATGCAGCCGGGAGGGTTGGGGAGGATGCTGGGAATCTGGGCATATAGGCCTTACCTCTAATCACCATGTGTAGAGTACTAGCAGAAGTTAATACTTAAATAGTAGAGTACAAAGAGGCTAAGAATAATATAGGATAAGTGGGTGGCATGAACTTATATCAGCGAAATATACCAAAACTATTTCCAGGGGAGGTTGAACTTAAGAGCATTGCTTCTCAAAGTGGGGTCCCAGGACCAGCGGGATCAGCCCCTTCCCCCAGACCCCTTGAATCAGACTAGGAATGGGGCCCAGCAATCTGTGTTTTCATAAGCCCTCTAAGTCC
>NW_005304898.1:0-754 GCF_000412655.1 Myotis brandtii
TTTTGGGGTGTTTTTTTTTTCTCCTCAAGTAATCAACATTGGTCAAGTCCACAAGATTCTTATTCAGTTTTTATTTCAAATATCAATACCAACATTTTCCTTGGTAACGTTGAGTAAACCAAAGGAGATGTGCACTATTCCCAGCGCGTCTCTTTCCTGTCCTCAGAGTGTCCTCCTCCATATCCCGTTTATCTGGGTAAGTAAATAAGTATCTCAAGCCTTCCTGGTGAGACTTGGCCTTGTTGACTTTCCATTCAAAGGGAGGGAGGGCAGAGAGGCCACAAAACACTAATATTTCCCTTTTGTAGAACTAGTCTCATTTAATTCCAGATTGCCACTTCACTTCCATTTCACTGTTAGGCTGACCAGTCAGAAGGCTA
Source organism: Myotis brandtii (assembly GCF_000412655.1). Classification (NCBI taxonomy): domain Eukaryota; kingdom Metazoa; phylum Chordata; class Mammalia; order Chiroptera; family Vespertilionidae; genus Myotis; species Myotis brandtii. The sequence continues at coordinate 381 of NW_005304898.1, forward strand.
ATCCACCTCCCCTGAGAAGGATAAAAGTCCTGACTTCCTTTTTATTTCACTTCTTAGGAGTGCCAGGTAATAAATCAAGGACAGATATGGGAAGCAATACTTAAAGTGAGTTATGATGTAAAAGAGATGACGTGCTATTAGGTTTTATCAAGGGCACCACTAACAAGAATAGTGTAACTCACGGAGCTTATGCAGGGTGGCTTTAACTGCAACAGCCATTAAGCTTACAGAATCATTAAATGCACTAGAGGAGGAAGCCAATGGGCTGTCATGAGTGAAATAAGGCCCTTCACTCACCCGCTTCACCTGTGTAACTGGAATTGAACTTGGCGTGGGTCTCGGATACATCACCACCTAACTTCTTCTCCTTCTTA
>NW_005304899.1:0-754 GCF_000412655.1 Myotis brandtii
CTGGCAGAGGTCAATCAAGGGAGCATCCCCTTTTCAACAGCACGTCTCCTGAAGACCGTAGGCAAGGGCTTTGAAGAGTTGCATGTTTAGTAGCAGTAAAACAGAGAGCAAGGAAATGTTGGAAAAGGGCTGGATGGCGAAACTCCCAGGATCAAGCGTGTCTAGGTCTGGAGCATAAATTTCCTGCGCGAAGGACTTTAAAGTTCATAGCAATCTGTGAAATCCTAGTAACGGTCTAAATTTGCTCCTCCACATCTGGCCGGGGGGATCACAGCAGCAACAAATGGTTTGAAGATGTCCATGCACTCGTGTGCTCACTCATGAACTCAAGGCAGTTTCCTGAGTAAAAGAAAAGGGTCTCACTCAGCACTTCAAGGAACAGAGATGGAAGCTAGTCCTGGCCCTCGAAGACCTTAGTCTGTATTTGGGAGGGAGGGTCTATAAGTGCCTAATAGTAATATGTGTTGTACTGAGATAAACAACATACGCTGTATCCAATCCAGAGGTGAAAAGATGGGGGATGGCATATTTGGGGGACTGGTCTAATGGAAGGATTTGCATTACAGCTAAAGAAGGTGTTGGGGTTCTATATCTGAACAGGTCAGGAGGTGTAGGAGGGTGTTCAAAGCAAAGGCGTGGCATGAATAGAAAGCATGAAAGCAGGGGAAAAGGTAAGCCACGTTTGGAAACAGTAAGAAGTTGAATTGGATTAAATTATAGGATACTAGAGGCCTGGTGCATGACATTCGTGCAC
>NW_005304900.1:0-754 GCF_000412655.1 Myotis brandtii
GCCTGGAGTCAGTGTAGAGTTAACCCAAATGCCTGCAAATAGGGGGCATGAACAGAGTAGGGGTCATTAATCCAACAATGTGCCACAAACTCCCCATTTTTAATTGCTGATAACTAATTTAAAAATAACAGTTTAAGCACTAACACTGCAGGTGCAACAAAAGCTGTCTGTGGGGAAGATAGACCTGCCTCAGGTCACGAGCCTGTGGTCTTTGCCTTGTGTCTTCTCAAGAATCTTTGCTTGATTCACAGGTAACTCCTGAGAAGGACGATTTATTTTTATTTGGGAACTCCCCAGAAACTCACAGGCCAATCCACTTGACATGAAAGGCAAATAAAAATCTGATACCATCTCATAGCACACCTCCCTCCCTTTCCTCCAACTTTTGGTGCACTCTGTTATATCGATGCATTCTCATGTATTTTTGGTGCAGTCTCTCTCACCTCAAGCCTTAGTGTTATCACTAGAGTGAGAACAACTACTACGTTAGCAGTCAGGAGTTGAGTTGCCTTTGGCTGGGTAAATGGGCAGTACTGCTTCAGAGATTCATCGGGCTGGGTAAGGGACAGATCTTTGATGGACAAGCACAGCTGACATGAAAACTTAGAAATGATTCTCCTTGAGCCTTGTCTTCTCTTGTGAAGCTTTTCAAAATAGCACTTAGAAGCCGTCTCGTTTTGGGTGAGAGTTGGGAACACCTAAGTTGTCTTCTTGGTATATGGCTAAACTAGTGACAGAAATGATGCATGCCGTA
>NW_005304901.1:0-754 GCF_000412655.1 Myotis brandtii
CACCATATACAAATCTAGATTGTTTATCATAATCAAGATGAATCATTGCTCTTCGTGGGTAAAAGGGATCCATTGTGATCAATTTGTTGACAAGTGGCTCTTTTATCTCCTCAGAAAATGGTGCTACCTTGAGGGCTTAGTACTGGTCTCTGTTGCTTGCAGATTTAACATTTGGCAGTAGCAGTTGTTGAGTCAGATCTCGTGCTGCTGAACCCATGCATAGTTCCCATCCCTGGTACCAGGGCTATTCTGTTTTTATGTCCATTGTGCCAGCACTTGGGTGGCCAATGACAAAGGCTGGCTGATGCCCACTTGCTTGTTATTCCATCTATTTGGTCATGTAGTACTACATCTTCCATAGTGGATGCTCTCTGGTATCAACATGTGATATGAAGGTCTTCATACTCTGTGACCATACATCCCTATAAATGCCTCTTTCCTGAAACTTCTTGAGTCACACCTCTAATCTTTCTTCTTCCAGGACCTTGACTAAACATTCAAGCCTTTTGCTGCTGCCCATGAGTTCACATATATTCTAACCTAGCGTCTCTTCTCTTTCCACACAACGTCGATGATCAGGCATCCCATGTAAAGTTATGCCCTTTGGGAGGATTTCCTATTACTATGGACTTTCAGAGCAACTGTTGAGTGGGACTCTAGCGAAGCAACAGTCTACATTTACCATATACTCACACATGCAGCTATGAAACACACATGTCCTTTTTCTTCTTGACCAGCTAATCACTCCCATGTA
>NW_005304902.1:0-754 GCF_000412655.1 Myotis brandtii
AAAAAATCAATAAAATATATTTTTTAAAAAAGAAGCAGGACAGTGATTGCCCTATTTTTATTAGACTTGGTGAGGTTTCGGGATTTGACCAGCCCACAGAACCACTAATGAAAATGCCAGAATTCAAATCCAGATTTCACAACCCTGAGACCTGGACCATTTATGACCCATCCTGCTCATCACCCATACGTTGAGAAATCCGTCAGCCCGACTCTCGAAATAGACACAGGCTCTGGCCATGTCTTACCTCCTTCACTGCTGTCAACTGGGCCCAAGTCATTGCCATCTGGACCTGCACTGTCCCCTGTGGTCACTGCCAATCCCAGATGGCTATTTAAAGCCAAAGTGATTAGAATTAAATAAAATTTAAAGTTCAGTTCCTCGGTTGCACAAGACACGTTTCTAGGGATCTGTAGCCGCATGTGACTGGGGCGAGCAGAACAGCAGGTGTAGGACATGCCCACCATGGCAGAAAGTTCTACTGAAGAGACTGCTCTGGATACCGCAGTAGCTTCTAACTGGTCTCACTGCTTCTGCATTTGCATCTCATTGCAGTCTCTTCCCCCACAGCAGCCAGAGTGAGACTTTAAACATGTCAAGTAGAGATCTACATGCTCAGTCACTTTCTTCAGGTGGTTCTGCTCCAATGTCACCTACCACAAAGACTGCCCTGCCCTTTCTATCTAAAATAGAATCAACTCCTTCACTCTTCATCCTTTAAACAGCTTTTTCTTCAGCACATATGATATAGAAT
>NW_005304903.1:0-754 GCF_000412655.1 Myotis brandtii
TGTGACCTTGGGCTCATGTCTTCACCTCCATTGGTTTCAGTTTATTCACCTGATCATTCTGACTAGTTAAATAGCCAATTTACTAACATTAATTGTCTCTGTTTTAGAATAAAGGGCATTGAAATATTGTAACACTTTATTTTTAAATGACAAATTCCATTATCATTTGTTCTTTCCCTGCAGAGAGGAAATTAAGTGGCTTCATTCTACAATGAACTCCAATTCTGTGGATTTTAACAGTGTTCCTTCATATCTAAATGGTCCTTTGACTGACAAAAAAAAAAGACCTGGGGGGGATCACCCCCACTGAGTTGGTCAGTGGTACAGAGCCGCGGGCGAGACTAAATTGGGGACTGGATAAGAGCTCTCACCTGCAGTGAAGGTCCGCAGGAGGGAAATGCCATCAGTGCAAGAGCTGCCTGGATGACAAAACGAGACACTGCGGCCTAAATTTAAGTGGAATTTTCCCATAATAGGCTTCCGGCCAAGCTCTAAATCACATAGCTCCTACTAACTGTATTGCTTTAGAGACAGTTTAGCAATGGTAAGAGCCTGCTTTCTGAAATATTAGTGTGGTGATTCCTTGGGCTTTCTCACTTTAAAATTTAATATGGATATAAATATTTCCCCAGGCTACTAGAATAGCTGTGCAGTCGGAATGCAATTGAGCAGCAGAACAGTGTTTCTCTGCGTCTGTCACTCTGAATCCATCCCTCTATCTAAGAAGTGTGTGTGTGTGTGTGTGTGTGTGTGT
>NW_005304904.1:0-754 GCF_000412655.1 Myotis brandtii
TAAAGTATAGCTGGCATACATACAACATTATGTGAGTTTCAGGTGTACAACATGGTTAGTCAACATTCATATACCTTATGAAGTGATCACCATAAAAAATCTAGTAACTAACTGTCACTATACGAAGTTACTATGATACTATTGACTATATTGCCTATGCTGTACATTATATCGCTGTGGGATCCTGTTCTTTCACAGCAGAATAGCTCTGTGCATTGAGGAATACTAATTGAGGCTATTACTTTTTGCCATTTAATTCAATTTTTCTGCAAACTGGAATTTGTTGGTTATTATTACAAGAATAGAAGCAGCAAAGTCTGAATTGGTCCTTTTTTCCCAATCCGATCTTTTCACTTGCCTTTTTCCCTGTTTATCAACTGCACACCAGGTCTCCCAGCACTTTGTGTTTTAGGACTCAACAGATGTCCAGAAATTTAGAAAGCATTTGGAGGACTGTCACTAAGCCTAAATATATCTTGGGGAGGAGAGGCGAGAAGTAGAATGAGTTTTCATGTATCTTGTTCAATCTAAGAAGTACCAAAGTCCAAGTCAGATCCAAAGACTTTCCGGTTATTAGTAATCATATCCAACACAGATAAACACACATAACACAGTTCCTTAAGTAACAATGAAGGTTATTTAAATGAAAACTTTAGCCTACAACTTTTTAGAGAGAACAGACTACCAATATCAAAATTTAAAATGTAGACACCCTGCCCAGCAGGTGTGGCTCAGTGGTTGAGCATCAACCCAT
>NW_005304905.1:0-754 GCF_000412655.1 Myotis brandtii
TGTGTGTGTGTATTATAGCACCACTGTAGACCTTTAATCCTCACAGTACTTTTCCTAGTTGGAGGAGAATAGACTTAGAAACATGAGGACTAGATAGGCTGGCACACAAGAAGGCTCATGATTCCCTCAAAGGTATACACCCTCAAGATCATTTAGATCTAAAATATGAAATTTCTAATTTAATATTATGCCTACTGAGGTTCACATAACTTTGAGATTACTGTGATCATAAATATGTATTTTATATAAATACACAAAATAGTATAAAGATGGTATATGGATACACATTTTGATTTAATTGTCTAAGCCTCTTGATTACCAAATATGCTTTGTTTTCAATAACGTTCCTGACAACAGTTTAAATAAGCTAGAAAGGATAATCATGTGATACCATATAGAGGCCAGACACTTCATATCCCTATTGTTTTGTAAACTTTGTTCTTTGTTTAGTTAATATCCTAATTCACAGGGAAAACAAATGACTCTAGTTTAGTTTCATATATTGTTTTAAAGATAATTAATTACTCACAAGCTGTAATGATGTTAGATATTTTTTCCACCACAAATACTTCTGGTAGGCTGGTCCCAGTGCACAGAGTCCGTAGTAGGAATACATGACTATATGGACAGCTGTATTTAGAAAGGCATGGAATGTTCCCAAACCACCTGGAAAATAAAATTATTGTCAAATGGGGGCACTCTTCCTCAAATAAGACACATTTTTGTCTGAACTGAGATTTTACTACATTTATTT
>NW_005304906.1:0-754 GCF_000412655.1 Myotis brandtii
CATGACTGGCAAGCACAGTGGTGGTGGTGGGAGCCTCACCTGTGTACACGGCAGCCCTAAGCTGCAGTGATAAGAATGGCACATAGCAGCGGGAAGGCAGGTGGTAACAAGTGTGCAAACCCAGACTGCGAGGGGGGATGTCTGACTTTGGGGCTAAGCGGGCAGTTGGACATCCCCTGATGGGTCCCAATATGGGAGAGGGTCCGGGACCTCTGACTCCCAGTGCTAAAAATTTCATGCACTAGCCTTTTAGTGGGGGCTTAAAAGGCAATGTTTGTGTCAAATGGATTCAAAACCTTTACCCACCAGGACACTGGTAAGCAATCTCATCGACTATGAGAAATATCAAGTCTACCTGGATATGTGTAGTTAGCCAGAGTCAACATCACTGTGACAATCGTGTCACTTCTGGATTGGAAACCTGTGAATAGCCTATGATCAGTAGTGTGGCTTGGCAAGCCAGGATAAGTACCAGTGTGCCTGAATTCCTAAGAAATGAACAGTAGGAAACGTAACCCTACTCTAAAATAGAAAAATATGAACTCCTACTTAAGACAATTGACAAGGAATCCATCGTTGCTTACCTGAATACCTGCAGGGGAATCAGAGGGATAAAGGGTGCGAGCTGTAGTTACCACAGTACCAGAGAGTCATCCATCCTCCCCCTGCAAACACGGTAGTTAACAAAAGTGTTAAGAGCATCCTCGTCACTTAACTTCACCTTGAGTATCAGATGATTTGCACAGCAGCAAGA
>NW_005304907.1:0-754 GCF_000412655.1 Myotis brandtii
AATAAAATGTATTACTTATTAGTAAGACTCAGCAATTCAATAAAAAGTAGCTTTAAGATAACATGACCTATAACTGTCATTCTACCATGGAGAAGCCAGGTCCTTTTTCCATTTAAATTCCAAGTATGCCAATATTCAGAAAATAATTTAAGAATAATCAATGACTCCCTCTATTGTTCCTTCAAAGGGCACTTAAGAAGCACTTGTTATGTGCAGCAGCCTGAGATCCCCATGATTAATAACCGTGGCTCAGTTTAGGAGCTTCTGTTTCTGGATGTGTGAAGAGAAATGAAGTCACGTGTTAAGCCAAATGTCCTGGCTTCTACATCAAGCCAGTAAGCGACTGCCAAAGAATCACTCATGGCTCGTTATAAGATAATGATCAGAGCCTTCTCATATGTGTAGATGCTTTACTCAATGAGGATAATATTGTTGAATCAATAAAAGCACTTAATCAAAAAACACAACCAAGAAACCAATGAAATAAAAGAAAAAGCGAGTTGTCAAGTTTCCCTTTGCACTTGTAGTGCTTCTCAGTAAATGAATAGCCCTTGAGCCAGGACCGATCCTAATAGAAAAGTGTCGCTGTGAGGCACTGCCGTTTCTTCTGTGGACTGCGCCCAGTTGTCCGTCATCCACGGACAGCACATGTGGCAGCATGCAGACCAGGTGTGAGTCGGGGGCAGGTTTGGCTGCTGACAGCCTGGTCAGCAAATATCCAAGGAGGACATCCTGCCCTCGCTTGTTGCAGAGC
>NW_005304908.1:0-755 GCF_000412655.1 Myotis brandtii
ACACAAAGTGTGTCGGGATCGTTGTCAATTTCCACGTTATTCACTCCGAATGCTGCATCGGGTAGCTCATTCATTTCACAGCTTCTAGAAAGCAGATCTGGGAGGTGATTATCTTTTCCCGGTATGTGTCGAATGGTAAAATCGTATTCCTGTAGTTTCAATGCCCAGCGCGCTAGCTTCCCCCTAGGATCTCTTGCGGACTTCATCCATTCCAAGGGCTTGTGATCTGTCTCTACATGAAATCTTCGTCCCAGCAGATATGGTCGCCATTTGTCAACAGCCCAAACGATTGCCAAACATTCTTTCTCTATTGTTGAATAATTTCGTTCAGCTGCTGTTAACATTCTGCTTGCATATTCGATCACACCATTTTTCTGCTTTAAAACTGCTCCTATTCCCACATCGCTTGCGTCTGCTGAAACCACAAAATCTTCATTTCTCACAGGAAGCTTTAGCGTCAGTTGTTCCCTTGTCACCTTTTCTTGAATGCTGTTGAAGGCTTTATTGGCGTCTTCAGTCCAACGGAAAGGCTGATCTTTTTTCAGAAGCTCGTAAAGCGGACCCGCCAATTCATTGAAGTTGTTCATAAAACGACTGTAGAATCCGACTCGGCCGAGGAATTGCCGTAAATTTCGTTTCGACTTTGGTATTGGGAACTGCTTTATCGCCAACAGTTTCTCCGGCAACGGCTCGATTGCGCCTTGACCAACCTTATGTCCGAGCAGAACCACCGAATTTCTTGCTACTTGCGACTT
>NW_005304909.1:0-755 GCF_000412655.1 Myotis brandtii
AGCATATTATGCTTTTATTATTATAGATTATTTTATTGTTGAGTTTTGTAGATTTTTCCTTTTTCTTTTTTCAAGATGCTATGCCCTGAGAAGACTATGTATTTTCTTGTGGTCTTTTGTTTTGCAGTTTTGAGTCTATAGCTTTGATCAATCAAGATCAGTTTATGAAAGAATATCAAGTTTTGTGATTCTTACAATACCTGCATCTTTTTCTTCTTTGTCAGCCTATACCTATTACTATTTTTTAAAGACCAACCTCAAAAAAAATTCACCTGTAATAATTCACCATCCTTGGATAATTATTTTTAACTTTGATTACATGTTAACTTTGGTGCCTTGGCCCTTAGGTCACATAATCTTGCATTTATGCATATGCTAATTTAAAATATATTGGGTGTTGATCCTCATGATTGAATTCTTCTGGGAGAAATACAGGAGAATATATTTATGATTTCAGGGAAGAAAATAATTTCTCAAATTTAACCCCAAAAACATAAACTATAAAGTAAAAGACTGAAGTATTTGACTATATTTGCATAAAAACATTTTTGTGAAAAAAAGATGCCATAATAGAAGATAAATAAAAACTACCTTTTGAGAGGATATATTTACGGATCATCTATATAAAGTGGGTTGCATTATTGTTCTCCATTTTCACCCTCCCTGTAGCCATGCTCTTTGCCACATGAATTTGAAGTTCTTCCCAGAGGCAGAGGACATTTCTCTGTCCCATTAGAATTAGACTTGGCCACGTG
>NW_005304910.1:0-755 GCF_000412655.1 Myotis brandtii
TTTTAAGAGCCTCCATTATCAGCCTTGCCAAAACCACTCAACCATATTTCTCTGTATGAATCTTCCTGTCTTGCCAAACTAGTTCATGTTACAAATTCATGACTTTGGCCTTTGCTCACATTGCTCATCGTACCCATAATGCCTTTTCTTATATCACTAATTCAATTCAATTAAAATGTTCTTGAGCATCTATTTTGTGCCGACCATTGTACTAGGATCAAGGGAGACAAAATTGAATAAATTGTACTTTTAGAAAAGACATATGTGTGAACTGGTAATTATGATGCAGGGTAAATACAAAGTTCAATAACAAAAATATGCCTAATGTATGACAAGCAGCAGAAGAAAGAGATTTTACCCCCTTGGATGGGAAAAGACAAGGAGAAGAGTGAGCTGAGACATGTTCACAAAGGAAGGTAACTAACATTTGGAAGGTAAATAATATTTAAAAGGATAAGTAGAGATGAAGAGATATTAATTGGTCAGATATAGGGGGAAGGAATGACAAGGAACAGGAATAGCATAGGATGTACAAAGGCACCCTAGCATATAACTGCGGGTTGTTTTCAGGGAATTGACAAGTAATTCAGTGTGATGGAAGATAAAATAGAGAAGGGGAGAGCCGACTGTGAAGCTGAAGAGAGATGCAGGAACCTACTGGACTATGAGTACCTAAGGAGACAGGCCAATATACCCCCCTAGCATTTCACTGTGTGAGTGAAAGAGCAAATGGTCAAATGCTAGACATTTTAGAT
>NW_005304911.1:0-755 GCF_000412655.1 Myotis brandtii
TATCCAGGGAGCCAGGTGAAGAAAGGGTTTCAATAAGGACGAGGATGGAATAAATCAGTGGTGTGAAGAGGTCACGCAAAAAAGAGGCCTGGTCATTGACACCTGCAGTCATTGGTGAGCTTAGTAAGTGTGGTTTTCCTGGAGTGTTGAAGGCAAAATGTTGACTGGAGTGATTTCAAGTAACTGTGGAAGATGAGGAAGTGGAAGCTGAGAATGTAGACTGATGGAATTTTGCTATAAAAAAACAAGCAGATAAATGGAGAGGAAGTGTATAGTGTGCATAAAAATGATTAGTTAATGGATCAACATTTTTATTAACACTCAGAAGGAAATATAGAAGAGAATGGATTTATTTATAATTTTTGGTCACTCTAATCTTAAATGGAAGTCAAGGCTGTCCTCTCTCTACTCTTTTAACCTCTCTCTGTCCCCAGGGAGGAGAAATCTTCCTCCCACCCCTCCCTCACCCCCCGCCATAGATCAAACTCCAAGGACAGCAAGGCTATCTTGCTAATGGTGAAGGTTCTAGAAGGAAGCAAAAAGGGAAAACCTGTAGATTGTGCTAGGCAAAGGCTCTCTTTGCCCTTCTATGTTTGTGCTCTCTTGTTCCCAGCCTTTCTTGGCCATGATACTTTTTTCTCCCAGTTTGAGTTTCTTCCCAAAAATGGGGATAAAATGTGCTTTCCAGAAAGTCAGTTGTCCTGGCCAGAGCTCTTAATTGCAGGAGAGAGAGAGAGAGAGAGAGAGAGAGAGAG
>NW_005304912.1:0-755 GCF_000412655.1 Myotis brandtii
CTCTTCAAAAGGTGTTTTATTCCATGTCCCCGCCAAGATGAGACTGCGGAGCCTGGGTGCAACTGACCTGAAGGGGCTGGTAGCTTGAACCTGACCCTGCTCACGTTAGAGGAGACCCAGGCCTGCCCTCCCGCACCCACCATGCTCTGTGCTGCCTCCTCTCTCTGGGTTATGGCAGCCCCAGGAAACTAACACGTGAGATCCATCATTTATGAGCTGGATCACCTGTGCTGGTCACTAGCCTCCCCAAGCCTCTGAGCATCCCTACAGCCAGGAGGACTGTCGTTCAGGGGGATGCTGTGAGGATGAAATGAAAGGATGTACACAAGCCTGGGTGCTCATGTCCACCTCCAGGCGTTGGCAACAGTTCCCGCTCCCTCATCGAGTATTTGGTTGGCTTCTGGTACAATCAGCCCTGTGCATGTATTATTTATCTACAAACACATAGCCCTCTCCAACTGCACACACACATACACACGCCCTGCAGAGTGAACACTGAGTAAATATTTGCTGGAAGGAATTGTTGAAGATATATATGCATGCATCTGTGATGAATAGATATGTGTCCAATATGCATGAATAGATAGACACATATGGTTTTGTATACAAGGTTAGAGATCCGTTTATGGGAGTGTATATACATACATAACCTTATTTCCCGTTGGCATCAGGCAGTCAGCTGGCATCTGGTATAAACTAACTGTTCATTCACTTGGTTACAAACATGTCATCTGTGTGCACCGAGTGAAAAAAAA
>NW_005304913.1:0-755 GCF_000412655.1 Myotis brandtii
CATAGTAATGAGTGCTTTGCATGCATCCTATTATTAGATGGATTACACATAGAAGGGACTGGGGAGGTGAAGATGTTAAGTAATTCCCCAAGGTCACTCAATAAGTGGCACAGAAGGGAATTTGGGTCTGCATTCACCTGACTCCAAAGCCTGGATTTTTCTATTCACTCATTTACTTAAGTCAACTCTAGGGTTAAGTTAGGGTTATCATTTATATCTGCAAACCCCTCCAAAGTTTAGATTGTTCTAGAAAAATCAAGCACTTCGAACTCCCACTGTAAAGATGACTTCACTATTATTGTAAGGAAACGGTGTTAACGTGTGTGGAGGCATATGGGCATTAGAGATTAAATTATATTTCCCAAATTGCACTTGAGAATTGAGAGCGCCAGTTACAGCCCTTTGAGTATCTCCTTGTTCCCAGCACCTGGGATTCAGATTAATGAACAGCATACAATTCTTGTATCCCATTTCAAGAAAAGGTATTTCATTTATAAATTATCCATACAATCTGGTTTAGGATTTGTAAAAGGTTTTGAAAAAGGATCTGACAGCTCTTTATATAATTTGGGGGAATTACCTGTTATGAAAATTCAGTGAATTTTTTAAACAAATTTACCTGGGGCCAAAAAATAATATAAAAACCAATCAAAATATATCCAAAGTGGTTGTGATTCAAATTAATCAAGTTCCCGATCTAGGCCTGATAAGGAGTAAACTCGGGTTTAGTTTAAAAATTTCATAAAGAAAAAAAA
>NW_005304914.1:0-755 GCF_000412655.1 Myotis brandtii
TGTGGGGAGCCTGTAAAAAGGGAAACTGTATGAGTCCGCACCTCCCACTCTGATTCAGGAAATTTGGGTGGTTTCCAGGAACATCTATTTTTAAGAAGCTTCCCTGCAGATTTTGAGGCACAGAGAAAGGGTTCTGAGAACCACAGCGTAGACCAAAATCTACCCTAGTCCATTTCATTTTTAAAGAAATCCCCTAGGTCTTATTGTCATGGGAATATGGTATGGCACATAGGAACCTTGCATTCAAGAACTATCTGAAATACCAGACAAGCATTCTTACCACACAGTTATTGGGAGAAGAGTAGTTTCAAAAGACATTATGTAACCCATATACCATTTTTAAGTGCACACGCTGCTAGATACAGAGAAATCTAGGATGACTTCCTTACGCAAACGTGTTCTGCTCACAAGCAAGCGTGGACACTTGACTTCTTTTCCTGGGGGGTCATGGTCATGGAAAATGGGTCCACGTTCCCATGATCACCTCCCCAGCACTAAGATTCTGCCATAATGTGATTTTAGAAGCCGCTGGGAATTCCTTTTCGTATCTGCCTCATCCAGCGGTCTTCTCTGCGTTCGGGCTGCAGTTCTCCCCACTGTTAGGCAGATAGCTATTTGGTGGGAGGTGTTATGAATTTTGCCCACTGGTTCTCAAAATGTGCTGGGCTTTGGAATCACTAGGAAAGCTTTTCAAAACCAAAATGGCCTGTATGCACCTTAGACCAGTGGTTGGCAAACTGCAGCTCGCAAGCCAC
>NW_005304915.1:0-755 GCF_000412655.1 Myotis brandtii
ATCTGGCCATGAACCTTTCAAATGTCTGCTGCAGGGCTAAAGGACAGGCTGAAGGACTAAGGTGCTACGCTGAGGTCTTCTTGGCCACAGGACATACCAAGAAACCCAGCTGAGGCTTGGAAAGCCAGCTTCTGTCAACGGGACGTGGGACAGGCTGGATTTCACTATCTCCCCCCTTCCTTCCACAGCAGGCCAGGACAAAGACTTCCTGTCTCTAACACTAAGCACTCTGGAGGAGCATATCTGGCAAAACAACCACCTCCCTTGATTCAGTAACAAGTCAGGTTGGAATGTTCCTCGCAGCAACGTGCTTCTCCCCTGCACGGTGCCTGTGGCTCCTGGAACGTTAACTGCACAGCTGCTACGAGTTTTCTGATACTCCAGGATCAGAGTCTCATCCAGAGCAGAGAGCCAGCTCTGTATTATTAGGAGCAGCCATTTAAAAATATGAAAAAGTATTGGCTTTTCCTAGAATCTGGTCTGAAGTACAAATTTAAAGTGGAGAAAACCTTTTCCCTAAACAGTTTGGCTCTGATCATTAACATTCTTATAAATCCTGCCTGAAATCAAGCTCCTCATCTGTGAAATGCCAAGAAACCCGAGTGGGACCAAACAAAAGGACGCCAAGTCTCCTGGGACCAGATCCTACGGGTTCTGCTGAGCAAGGTGCTCCCATGCACCCTCAACTACCTGCAGTTCCCCTGAAGTCATGTCCTGTGGTGACTCTGAGCCTTACACATGCCAGCCTCTTAACC
>NW_005304916.1:0-755 GCF_000412655.1 Myotis brandtii
ATGCCCTGTTTGTATTTTCTAATTATTCTCTAATGGAAAAATATTGCCTTTGTAGAAAAAAAGAAATGTGTATTTGTAAAGAATATGGGATTTAGTGGCTTATTGGCGCTAGTACCATTCTCGCCTTTGTGTGCACTGTTGGAGGTGGCTGGAATCCTGACTTGAGTTTCCCAGACTCCTTTGCCAGCTGGCTCAGTTAGATGCTGCCAGTGGGAAGCACTGGTGGGAAACTGGATGAGGAAGAGACCCTTTTTTTAAAAGCTTCTGGCAGTGGCTGTGGTAGCAAACAGCGGCTGTGGGCTCCAGGAGCCTCGGCAGTTCCAGCAACAGCATCGGTGGCTGGGGCCGTGGCCAGCCCCAGCAGCATCCGCAGCTCCACACAGTGTCAGATGCCAGACACTTCTGGGCTCTGATAACATCACCACCACTTTTTTTCCTCCAGCCTTGGGAGTGGTCCTGCCTTCCTGCAGACACTCCCCTCTCAGTTTCCACACCTTCCCCTTTCTATTTCTCTCACCTTTCCAACAGTTTTGTAACTACAGTAAAACCTCAATATAATGGACTAATTGGGCAAGGGGGTGTCCGTTAAAGCTGAAAGACTGTTATATAATAAAGTAGGTTTTCTGAATACACATGTTAAAAAATTAACAAATTAGTTTACCTGTTTTTACTTACATAGACATATTTTGTGTAATTAAAATTAAGTATGTAGGAAAAGTATAATTTTGGAAGAACAAAGTTGGAGGGATCACAAT
>NW_005304917.1:0-755 GCF_000412655.1 Myotis brandtii
GAGAGAGAGAGAGAGAGAGAGAGAGAGGGAGGGAGATCGATCCAGGCAAAACTACGTTAGGTCAGTTTTGAGGTCATCTAAACCATGGCAGGAATATCCTGGTCATGGTGATGAGCTCAAGGCATATGGGTGATTGTGCTGTGTAAGCTTCGGGTCACTGTTAGCCTTTTATATGTAAGCAGAGCCTCCTCCTCCACCACAAGCTGCCACCCTGAGTCACTCACTGTACAGCTGTCAGCAAAGGGGAAGATTCCGGAATCATGTGATAGGACAGTCTCCTCCCCCACTCCAGAGCCTACCCCCTTCTGCCACAGCCTAAACTAGAAACAGCTCCACATGGCTGTTGGCTTCCCAGCCAACCTGGGCCTCATGTTTCCAGGAGCAGCTAGCCCACTCCTGTGGGAATGGCCTTGTAATGAAGGAGAGGGGGTCCCTGTGCACCCCACTTTAGGCTTAAAGCCCTGCAGCCAGAGGCCACATACATACAGCTATTTTGGATAGGAATGAACCAGTCCAAACAGCTCAGGGCTCCAATGAGTCTGGCTTCCCATTTTTAGCTTGTTACTCTTTAAGAGAAGTTTTCTAGGCTAGATTTTCATGATGAGCTGCCAGGATTCTGATTCAAAACTGCTCTCAGCACAGTCCGGAGACCTGGGGTCCACTTTTATCTCTGCTACTGTGGCTGTGTGACCTCAGGCAAGTCCCTGCCCTGCCCCAGGCCTCAGATTTGTCCCCTGCAGGCACTTGGAGTAGAT
>NW_005304918.1:0-755 GCF_000412655.1 Myotis brandtii
TTCCACCCTATGTACAATGTCAGCTCTGCTTCAAATCAGGTTTCTGTATACACCTGGCCTCTCCGTTCACTTAGCTCTCTGTGACCAACACTGCATTAATCTCTGTGAGCAACACCATATGCCTAAATTACTATGTCTTGAAAATGAATCCCGATCTGCTACAGCAAGTCTTCCAGCCTGCTTCTTCAGGACTACCCTGAACCATTCTTGACCCTTTGTGTTTTCATATAAATTTTAGAATCAGCCTGTCAGGTTCCATAAAAATGAAACAAAACAAAACAAACAATTCCTTATTCATATTTTGGTTGGAATTTCAGACTTTCCTACATTTTCGCTGTCACCCACTCTCATGTCCTCACTTCCTTCCTCACCCAACTTGGATTTCATGTATAATCACTTCCTTGCAAATAACCTTAACTCTGTTGTCCCTCTCTCTCATCTTTATACTTTTACCACATAATTGCTTTCTCTATGCCTGTACCCAATCAGCTAAAATTGCCAGAGAAAAACATACTGAGTGGTTTCATTTAAAAGTTCATGACTACAAATCTCAAATAGGCCCTCAAAACTGTCTAACATCTACTACGCTTAGTTCTCCAAAATTACCTCTCTCATACTCTTCCCTCTCTTCTCAAGCCTCTAGTCCTCTCCCTCCTGTTTTCCCCTCTTAGCTGATAGTCTCACCTCACACTTCATTGAAAAGGTCAGAGCAAGGAGCAGAAACTCCCTTATTCCCCATCTCCAAATCTCCCTGA
>NW_005304919.1:0-755 GCF_000412655.1 Myotis brandtii
CTCAGTCCATAGCACATGCTCATTGCCATCTATTCTCTCTATTCATTTCCCTCTTCATCCCCATGCCTAACCTCATTCCCTTTCTTTTACAAGTGTTTTTTCTAAAGTATTTAATAGACTTCAAATGCTGGGGGCTGGGGGGGAGTATGGTTATGTGCTCAGCAGCAAGAAGTAGTGGTTAAAACAGGCCCTGGAGCTAAGCCCTGCGGGTTGGATCCTGGCTCCACCACTTACCAGCAGGGTGACCCTGGGCAGGTTTTTTGCTACTTCCCGTGCCACCCTGCCAGGGCTTCCCAGGGTACAGACTCGAGGCTGAGATCTGTGCCTTCGAAGAGTTCTAAGAAGCAGCACCTGTGGAAGGGGAGGACGTAGGATTGGGCAGAGGGAGCGAGGAACCGGTGTGGTGGGAAAGAGGCCCACTGGGGCCCACCCAGAGCTTTCTGGATGGGATGGTCCCTATGCGTTGCGCTGACTTGGGACGTTGGGGCCCAGCCTTGGCACCCACCACTGACGTTGAGGTTGGCAACCGCAAGGAAGGGTGTTCCACTGGGCCAGGTGGCTGTCTCCAGCTCAGACTTGACCTGCAGAGGGACTGGGCTGTGAGGCCTCTGTGGGCAACACTCACAGCAGCTGTCAAGGGGGAAATGTGGACGTTGCTTCATGGCGTCCTCTGCAACCTATAAACCGTAAAAGAAGGAACGAAACGGAAAGGTCCTGCCGTGGGAGAGCTGATTTCTGTGCCGTGTGCCAAGCAG
>NW_005304920.1:0-755 GCF_000412655.1 Myotis brandtii
CTATATGCCAGGTTCTCTTCAAAGCATTTTAAATAAATTATCTTATATAGTCTCCCAGCAACTCTGTGAAATATGGACTTTTATTATTCCCACTTTACAAGTGAAGAAATTAAGGCATTGATGAGATTAGATCTCAAAGTTACACATCTAGTAGATGGTGGACCATGAATTCAAAGCCAGACAGCTGACTTTGGAGCCTGCTGTCTCAGCCATGACCCCTCACAGTAGGTGGCACAAGGAAGTCTGATTCTGTCCCAATGCTTAGAGCACATATGTGTTGGCCAGTTCTCTAGGAAGAGTGAAAACTCTTAAAATAGCGAAGTTCCATGAACTTTGTTCAAAAGTTCGCTCAACCAATCTTTGGTGGAATAGTTTGCTGTCTCCTGAAGGTTTGCTATCCAGCAGCTACTAAACAAAAGTCCTGCTTGCCTGATCCATGATCTCTTGAAAGCGAGCTGGGGAAATTGCCATGATCTAAGGTCCTTTTGCAGTATTTTTAGGGATTGTCAGATTTCTCCCCCTTTCCATCCTAGCAAAGTACAGACTGGCTCCTGGACAGCCTCCTATAGGCAAGGCTTCAAATGCCCCAAGAATTGGTCTAACTCAGCCTCATCACCTCCTGCTGAGGTTGCTAGGGTCCAATTTCTATGCCAGGAACTACTGAAATGTTGGTAGGTTAAACCAACCCAGTATTAGGATCTTGAGGTACTTGGTGGGGCTCAGTTGCATGGTGTTATGTTTCTTTTCTTTTCTTT
>NW_005304921.1:0-755 GCF_000412655.1 Myotis brandtii
AAAAAAATCGCTTCCCAATGACTGCAGGGATAAGGAAACTATAAAAGTTGACAGAAACTTGGCTTTGTCCAGGGCCTAGACCACTGCCTGACACATAGGCTCTGAGGGAATATTTGTTGAGACAATGTCTGAATATCTGCACCCTCGGCTCGCTGTCTGGGCTCTTGTCACATATCTAAGCGCCTGTTGATCATCTTTATTCGTATGTTCTTTTGCTTTTTGCCCTCAGTTCATTTCCAATATATCTGAAATCTGCAACATGTTCAAAAGAGAGCTCACCGAAGTTTACATCGTTTACCCTTGCGCCTCCTAATTTCTACCAGTGTCGTAATTATCCTCTCAGTCACGCAGGCTCCAAACCTTAGGGTCACCCTTTCTTTCTCTTTTTGTTTCCCACATACTTAGCCATCACCAAGAGTCTTCTACTGCACTTTTTAACCTCTGGACAGTAATCTTCACTTACTGTCCACTCCCAATGCCATGGTGATCCAGGTTTTCTTATTACTACCTGTCTGGGTAACTACTGGGCTTCTAATTGCTAATCATCCCTAAATCTGTCTATTCGTTTTATCACCCCTAAATTAACATTTTCTAAAATGATATTCTGCACATGTTGACCCCCCTCCACAATGTCTACCCCCTGTACAGAACAAGTCACACAGGCACAGGTTTACCAGAATGTCTATCCAGCTTTTAGACATCCAACTCTTCAATGAACATTGAGTTTCTATTCTGTACCAAGCTCTGTGCTAATT
>NW_005304922.1:0-755 GCF_000412655.1 Myotis brandtii
TGTGCCGAGAAGAGAAGGGAAGGGGAGAAAACAGACACAGTGAGAAAGGGTTAGAAATGTTTGTGTCCAGTCTCTGCCACTTCTTCACTCCTTAAAACCACTCACCTCTCATCCAAACGAGCAGGGAGCAGGTCTGCATTTGCCGTATACTATACTCACCCAAGAACTGTTTTCTGTGACAACGTTGGTCACTCGGAAGATTTACAGATGGCTTAATTTAAAGTCAGTATACCCTTGCAAGATGTGTTCAGTTAGTATTAAATAAATACAAAGTATGGTTAACTATGTATTAAGATTGCCACCACCTATTTATGTAAGCTCAGAACACAACAATGGAATAAGGAATGTATTTTCATTTTCAAAAAATAAAGTCAGTATAAACAGGTGGAAAATACTAACCATCTTACCTGGATTCCCCAGAAAGCACAGCCTGAGCAAACGTTTATGTGCTACCAGTTTATTAGGGAGTGTGATTTCGGGGAGCAGAAGTGAGGGAACAGGAAGGGAGGCTGGGAATGAGGGGTACGCACTACTAGAAGGAAGACGCATTATTAAACCCACCACCGCTCAATTCTAGGGGACCAACCTGCACCTTAGGATAGTCTGTCCCTCCAACTCCCTTCTCAGACTGGTCAAAGATTCACCTGTCTAAGGTAATGACTATGTTAATTATCTTGCTTGTGGTAATCATTTTACAATGTATACATATATCAAAACATCATGTTGTACATTTTAAATATGTCATTTTTTTTTTT
>NW_005304923.1:0-755 GCF_000412655.1 Myotis brandtii
CTGAAATGAGGGCATCGCTGGCTCCAGGACTTGGCCATACCTGATGTCATTTTTATTTCTTGTGCTTTTCCCAGACCTTGCTCCTATCCAGTAAGAAGCACAAATACACACAATGCCATGAGCCGCACTATTTTTAAAGACTTTTTCTTGCAATTAAGGAGGAACCAGGACCAAGATTTTTTTAAAAATAAGTTAAATCAGCTAGTTATCACCTCATGTAGCAATTGTTCCATCTTTTAGGGTCTTTGTTGTATTGGTCAATAAAAATATAATTTTCTCAGTAAAAGGTAGAGCCTAGCACAAAGC
The DNA here is from genome assembly GCF_000412655.1 of Myotis brandtii. Taxonomy (NCBI): domain Eukaryota; kingdom Metazoa; phylum Chordata; class Mammalia; order Chiroptera; family Vespertilionidae; genus Myotis; species Myotis brandtii. Next base: position 307 of record NW_005304923.1, read on the forward strand.
AGACATTCAATAAATATTCATTTATGAATGAGTAATCAGATGAGAAAGAATAATCAACTATGAAGAGAAAGGTGACAGATTTCATTAAAATACAGTCGTGTTATTATGCTCTTTTATTTGCTGGAACACAGACCAGAGAGCGATCTGAACAGGATCCTAATTATAAGCCTGCCACAAATTTGCAAGGTTTTATGGGATGTGTTATGGGTTCTCCCAAGTCTTTCTATAATGTGAGCAAGGCATTTATTTCTTTTTTCCTCACACAGATATTATAATTCATTATGTCATTTGGTGTGGTTTTTATTTCAATCTCTAGCTTAAAACTGTCACAAGCTAAAACCCCAGCTCCCAAGTAACCGCAATCCTAGATGGGCCTGTTATCTATTGGACACCAGCTCAAAGATCCTACTGTGGCCCTAGCTGGTGTGGTTCAGTGGACAGAGTGTCGG
>NW_005304924.1:0-755 GCF_000412655.1 Myotis brandtii
GAGAAAGCTACTCTTGTTACCTAGTAAAAGGAATCTTGTCCCACCCGCACCGCTACACCTCCATCAGGTTTTTGGTGTGAGATTTGAGGTCTGAGATTTCTTTGGATGTGAAAGTAGTTAACTAACTTTTGGAGTCTATTCTTTTCCTTTGCCACAGTGGTGATAAGGAAAAGTTGTAAGGCTGGTGAGCCAAACTTGAATTTTCAGAGCTTAACACCATCAAGGTGATCCAATTGTTGTTGTTTTGGTTTGGTTTCAGACCGAGAAAGGGATGGAGATACGTTTCATCTTGGGGTTCACCCCCAGGATGCTATCACTTTAGGAACCTTGAGGAGAAACAAGTTGAGGTACTGCACTGTCCCAGGAACGTCAAGGGCACCTGAAGCTCAGCAGTGCCCAGTGGTGAGCCCAGGCCTCACCCTGTGGTTGAGGCTGGCATGAGGCAGAGGAGCTTCCTGTCTTAGAATAAACTGTGAGGTCCACAAAAGGGGCAGTGGTGCCAGCGACCAGGGAAGACTGACTACCACTCCCCCTTCCTCTGAATTTAATTTGGTTTATAAATAAGTAAATTACATGACACAGACCAAAAGTGAGGGAGTGATTCATGCCGATGATATGACTGAGCAGGTGATTGTAATATTTCAGGACAAAAACAAGGACTTGCAACTACAAAGATTTGGCCATGGGGGGAAGGGGTGGGACTGAATCCACACCTTGGCATATCAAGATGATGCTCTAATCAACTGAGCTACCCG
>NW_005304925.1:0-755 GCF_000412655.1 Myotis brandtii
ATAATTTACTCAAGGGATTCAATATCAGATTTGAGCAGGTAAAGGAAAGTATTAATGAGCTTAAAGATAGAGCACTTAAAATTACTGAGTTTGAGTAACAAAAAGAGAAGAGAATGAAGAAAAGTAAAGAGAACCTGAGACTTGTGTAACAGCATCAAGCTGACCAAGGTACACATTATAAAAGTTCAAAAAGAAGAGAAAGAGAAATAGCAGATAGGTTATCTAAAGAAATAATGGCTAAAGTTTGATGAAAGATTTGACTCTACTCACTGTGCTTCTTATAAAGCACAATTAAATCAAACATTTGAAAGATAGAGACAAAGAGAGAATCTTAAAGACATCAAGATAAAGCAACTTGTCATATACAAGGGATTTTAAATAGGTTATTAGCAGATTTCTCAGCAGTAACTTTACAGGTCAGAAGGCAGTGAGATGATATATTTAATGTGCTAGGTAGGAAAACTGACAACAAAAGATTCTATATCCAGCAAAACTGTCCTTCAAAAATAAAGAAAAAATTAATACTGTTCTCAGATAAAGAAAAATTGTGATTTTATTATGACTGGACCTGCCATACAAGAAATGCTTAAGGGAGTCCTTCAGGTTAAATGGAAAGATGCTAGATGTTAACTTGAAGTCATAAAGAATCCTAGTTAGTTTGGCTAAGTGGTTAGAGTATTGGCCCAAGATAGATGAAGGGTCACAGGTTCAGTTCTGGTCAAGGGCACCTACCTCAGTTGCAGGCTGGATCCCTG
>NW_005304926.1:0-755 GCF_000412655.1 Myotis brandtii
TTTTTTGTTGCAAAAAATGTGAAATTACATCCAGGCAAAATAATAGAGTAGGCTTTATATTTGAGTAAAATGCTTCCTTATTACTAAATATTGTGACTAGCAAACTTCACATGAATTCTAAAATTTTTAATATTTTGGAAAAAGTGAATGGAAAATTTAAGAGATCGTATCAGTAAATATACCATCATATTTTTCCTTAATGTTTTCTTAGACACACAAATTCTCTTCATGCTCACGTGAAATATTATTTCAATTAAGCCCACATTTTGACCAACCATCCATAAAAATAGGCATATTTAAATGAGTAAACAAAGAAAAACAGAATGTTGAGGAAAAAGTCAAGTTTTCTCCAAATACTGTAATTCTCCATTTACCAAATTCATGACCAGTCCATTGTATTTGGGCTATCGAATTTACATGAAAAAAAAAATCTGGTTTACAGCACTTTTAGACACAAACTGTTCCAGTTTTATTATTCCAATAAAAGCAATGGATTGTTGATTCTCTGTTTTCCTCTCTCACCAGGGATTATTCCATTTTGCCAAGGTTGCATTTGCTGTGTACGTAGAATGCTATGCATTACTCAGAACTTTCTGGACACTTATAAAACTGAAGCCCTGTGGCTATAAATAGAATAACAGGAGTCTGAAGAAGGAACATTAATTTCACAGGGATGTAGGCACAGCCACAAGCCCGTCCCTTCAGGGAGCCCACATAAAATGAAGCACCAGGTATGAAGATTTCTGTGCTGTTTT
>NW_005304927.1:0-755 GCF_000412655.1 Myotis brandtii
TTCCTATGCTGTACTTTACATCCCCGTGACTGTTGTTATAACTGGCAAGTTGTACATCCTAATTCCTTCTCCTTTTTCACCCAGCCGCTCCAACCCCTCTCCCATCTGTCAACCATCAGTTTTTAATCTTTCGAGGTTTTTCCATTCATCTTACAGGAAGCCCATGCACCTGGCCCAGCCCCCCAGCTAGCCACCCCTTCATGAGCCTCTCCTGCACTAAAGAGTATTAACCATCATCCCCTCCACCTGTTCATGGCAGATGCTGGGAGTAAGCCAAGTCCCATCTTCAGGGCGAGGACTCTCTGAATGAGGCTTAGCTCCCCTCTGCAGTCTGAGCCGTGGGGCATCAGAACCTCCATCGATGACACAAATTGAGCTCACCACACCCCACAGACACCAGGCACAACCCTGCCCTTTCTGCCAAACCAGAGAATGACCCGTACTCCCCCCGGTTGCTTTCCTGTCTGAAACATCGCCACAGATACCCATCTGAAGATGGTGTGTTGTGTTACTTGCTAGTTCTGTGTCATCATCATTTATCATCCTCTGTATTTAACTGTACTTGGAGCTGCCCTAGATACCTCCAAAGAACATCGTCACGGTTTCTGTTCTCTGGGGTCTTAGTGACTCAGAGGAATAGCATCGATGCTTACAGACGCAAAGAGAATGTTACAAATATTGAATGAACGTGGGATAAAAATAGATAAGGCAAGAATAAACGTGTATATGATGCCCACCTCCTCCCTTGACCCCTT
>NW_005304928.1:0-755 GCF_000412655.1 Myotis brandtii
AGTTTTGTTTTGTTCTTTTATTGGGGAGGACCTGTTTTTTGTTTCTTAATTTTGGCTGTCTCTCTGTGTTTGTTTCTATGTTTTAGGTAGAGCTGCTACATCTCCCAGTCTTGGTTGAGTGGTGTTATGTAGTAGATACCCTGTAAGGTCCAGTGGCACAGCCTCCCTGGTCACCTGAGGTGGGTGCTTTAGATGTGCCCTCTGCTATTGGTCTCTGTGTACCCTCCTGTTGTAGTTAAGCCATGATTACTGTTGACATGTCAATGGGAGAGATTTAATCCTTCACTGCAACTGTAGCAGAGGAGCTGCTGTGAGAGTCCAACCCTTCAGGGCAGGACTTGCTTTAGTAGGGCTCTGGTATCTGCTGAGTTGCCCCTTGAATGTGTTGTCCACCAAGTCTACCTTGCCCTGGGCCACCTGGTATGAGCCATAGAGTGAACTGCAGATGGTTGCTCCTTGTGCTGGGCTTGGTGGTGCCCATGAAAGGCCAAGTTAAGAACTGAGGCCAGCTGTCACCAGTGTCTGGCTTTGGGCAACTTAGGAAGATGTAGAGGGCAGATGCTGCTTGTTTGGGGTTTATGAACCTTTTAGTGAGTTTAGGAAATTCTGAAGCATGAGCCAAGACAGATCATTTTGTATGAAAAAGCCACTAGAAATGGCTTGGATGGGCCTGCAATTTTATTGGGGTAGGGTCTCAGGGAATCATCAGGACAGGATTAACAGTGTTAGCCAGGTTGATGGAGACTCAGATATGG
>NW_005304929.1:0-755 GCF_000412655.1 Myotis brandtii
CCCCTCCTTCAGATCCTGAACCCTAGCTGTGCAGGTCTCGGCAGGCACTGAGAAGTCTGATGCCAACACAGAAGAGGGTCAGCAGGAGTAGGAAGGATGAAGTTGACAATGGAAGGCTCAAAGTCACCTCCTAACATAGATTCCATGACCATCAGTCTAAAGTGGACCACCACTCCCAGTCTACCAGTCACACTGTCACCTCCTTAGCATGTAAATGTTTGGAAGTTACTTTGTATGTTTATTTGCTTTTCTTTTAAATAACTGTCTCTGCCCGCACCCCCACCCCAAAGCATATAGCTTCTGTAAGAGTAAATGTTCATACCTGTCTTGCTCACCACTGTGCAGACAGCACTCATGGGCGGAGTCAGCCATGTGTATCAGAGCAGCCTGGGAGATGCTGGGAGCCTCTATGTTTTTCTTGCCCTTTTATTGGATGTTTTCTGTTTATACTTTTACTTTAGCTGGCCCAGATAGGTTCTGCTGTTAGTCAGCAGGCGTCCTTGATTCTTCTTTTGGAAGAATGTAGGGTGTATCTTTTAAAAGCATCACTAATATTTCATGACTCTTTTAATGAAAGCACTAGAATTCTTTATTGTGTATAAGATAAAAATAAATGCATCAGTCATCCTCTTCCAAAACAGTCCCATTTGAGCTCCCTGAGCCCACCCTTGAGCGGGACCCAGCCTTGCTAATTAAGTCTTGATCATGTTACTTGGAAAAGACTCAAGTAACAGCAACACAACATCTAGTAATAC
>NW_005304930.1:0-755 GCF_000412655.1 Myotis brandtii
TCAACCACCAAGCCAGACCAGATGGGCAACTAACCTTTTTTTTTCGGTTGAAGAAGGTGCTTCTGTCACTCAGGATGTGAGGCTAAAAAGGAATTTTAACTGTTGAACCCTCGCAGCGTCTTTAATGAGCCTAGCTGATCTTTAACCCAATAAATTGGTGGCCCATCTGTTCAAGGAGCTGGACTACTGCAACTGTTTGGCTCGCTTCACAGAAGGCATTTCAACACAGTCTCCATCTGGTCACGGCTGCTGGCTAATCTAAAAAGAGACTTGGGGACATGGGCAGAGTGACATTTGTAGTTAACAGTAATTGTTTGTAAAAGCTCTCAGCTTCTCTTCATGTTTTCTCCTACTTCTGACACTTCCATTTCCCATGAAGGACTTTTAGAAAATGAGGTTATCTGTAGACTCTTTAGACTATTTATAAGAAAGATATCCTCGTGCTAAATCATCCTCAGTTAGGCAACCTTGGTTTTGCTTGTTGCTTGTTTGTTACCCCTCCTACTCAGTTGTGGGTTCCAACCATTGTTTGACTTTCCTAGGTACATTGCCCACATCTGAGGCACATGTGATGAAACAGGGTGATCTCATTAAGCCTGCATCTGAGCCATCACCCAACCTCTCTAGCTGTTTTATCTGTGTTCATGATTGATAAAAGTTGTATGTGTAAATCCATGATGCATCTGTCAGCTTTGATTAACATGGATAAAATTGTTGGATTCCCTACTTCATGGATGTGAGCATTTGAAATGAAT
>NW_005304931.1:0-755 GCF_000412655.1 Myotis brandtii
CCCAATTCATGAATCATTTAATAAAGCCAACTGTACCTTCAACATTTATTCAGTTGAATTTGTGTTATGTAACAGTAAGAAGCTTCAATCATGCAAAATGCTAAAGTTCTAGAGATTGGCTGTACAGTATTGTCCTTATTGTTAACAACACTGTACTGTACAATTGAAAGAGCTTGACAAGGGGGTAGATTGCATATTATGTGATTTTTTTAAAACCACAATTAAAAATAAGTGGAAGGATGAGGGAGAAAAAACTATGTTTTACATTTATTTTGCATATATTTTACATCCCTGATAATAATTTAAGAAAAATACACTCTACTAGCAAATATCAATGCTGCCAAAATGAACACCAGTCAGTAGATAATTGTGTCAATTTGGTAAATACAATTGCTACTTTGAAATGACCACTCTCATCTCTTCAAAGGGAGGCTTCAACCGAGGAAGCAACTAAACACATCCCTGCCTTAGGAGTGAGGACCTCATACAAGCAGTATCTGTATTTGGCCATTCATTATACATTAACTGCTGTAACTCATATTGGAGATGGACAAGTATTAGAGTTTACCAATGTAAGGATGGTACAATACCATGTTTTCATTTACTTGCAATGCTTTTGCAGGAAATTCCTGGAAAAGTTGAATAATAGTGGCCCTAATTTTTTTAAAGCAATCTTAGAAAGTTTTAAGGATTTCTCCCCACTTTCTTTATTTTAATGTATTTTTTGTTGATTTCAGAGAGGAAGGGAGAGGGAG
>NW_005304932.1:0-755 GCF_000412655.1 Myotis brandtii
GAGAACTGTGGGAATGAGTGATGTGGGTGTTTTCGCATCTTCTGTGGTGAGCTGCTGTGCAGCCATGAGACAGGAGTTTAGTGCCTGTAAGAGGCTCTCTTCATGGAGTGAGCTCTGTCTATAACTTCTCTGTTTTACGCATCAGCTGTATCTAACTTCTCAATGTGATCTCAGGGACAGAACATTTAAAAAACCACATAAAACCCATTTTTAGAGGCCTATTAAAAGTTTATGACACTTCGAAACTACATTCGGCATTTAGGGTCCATTTTCTTCTCAGAGAAAAGTAGCATTCTAACGCAAAAGTAGCATTACGAGAAGTGATTGGCTGGAAAAGGGGTTGGTCCCAAGTATATAAAGGGCTACCCTTCAGGTCTGCCTACATTGGATTACTGTGATGTGACCCAAGAGACCCCTAAAAATGATCTAAGTTGTCTGGTATGTTGAAGAGTAAGAGGCTCTGAACTAGAGAATTTTCTAACATGGAAAAGCTCTGGCTCCTCCATCGGGGTTGCCAGCAGAGCAGGTGTGCTGGCCGCAGACAGACCCAGCCCCCGCCATCCATCTTCTCTGCCTTGTGCTATGGGTGTCGTTCTGTCCCATCACCTGCAAAGCAACAATGAACTGCTGAGCTTCCCTGGGATGACAATGATGAACTGCTGAGCTTCCTGGGATGGCAATGGAGTGTGTAGCCAACCTGGGCTCGCTGCTCAACGCGTGAAGTCTAGGTCACAGGCACCATGCACATTTCATGG
>NW_005304933.1:0-755 GCF_000412655.1 Myotis brandtii
ACAGACAGCTTTCCAGGTGAGCCAGATGACTAGCCACTTTGGGGAAACCCGGGATTGAGGAGTGCTCAACCTGACTAATCTTCACTTCATCTCTCCCAAAGTGCAGTAGCAAAAATCAAGTGGATATTTGTACCACTGGTGCATTGCAGTGGCAGGGGGCAGTCACTACCTGCTGATTGTGACGCTCTGCATCCATTCTCTCCTTTCTGTAGTTGCTGCTTTGTGTGTCTGTGACCTGTCCCCAGCACAGTGTGACGTCAACTGCTGTTGTGATCCTGATTGCAGCTCCGTGGATTTTAGTGTCTTTTCTGATTGCTCAGTTCCAGTTGTCATGTAAGTTTGTGACACATGAAGTTTTGATAAAATTAGACCAAGATTATAAGATTTTGAGAAGACCATGAAAACGCCCCCGTGGCAGAAAAACTCAAGCCTGATTTCCTGAATTTTGCATCCTTCAGAAGCCATGCTGTCCAACCAGTATGTAGAAGAGTATCTATCTCTTATTGCATCCAACCAGATGATAGTGCAGTCAAAAGAGCAGAGTACTTTTTTAAGAGTATAAGGAAATCTGTGTTCAGAGATTGAATTACATTTCACTTTGATTTGTAAACAGATAATGCATCATTTTTGCATTAGTGAATTCCTGTTTTGTGTAGCCTAGTGTGAAAGGTGCAGTTTAATTTTACAGCTTTTGTTTTGGACATAGTGATAGTAACAATAAACTAAGTAGATGGTCAGGAAAGCTTTGTTTTTTT
>NW_005304934.1:0-755 GCF_000412655.1 Myotis brandtii
CACTGCTAATGAAAACGTGCATTCTCAGACCAGGCTGGTGCCGAGGTAAAAGTCAAGAAGAGGATTAAGGGTATAGCTATCAGCTCTTAAGGGTGTAAGCTATCACAAGGAAGACAGCCAGACCTTAATGAAACAGTAAAAAACATCAATGTTATTAAATCTCAGTCCTTAAGTACAGTCCATTCTAATATTCTGTGTGACAAACTGATGTACCCAGGAAGCACCTAGGCTGGGAAACCAAGCAGGGTGGTTATTTCAAGGAGAAGCACGTGCGATTAAGTTATGAGCTCAACTAACTGCTTTTTTCTTGGAACACATTTTTTTGCTTAAAGAAAAACTCCCAGACAAACCATGGTTATTTAGAGTTGGGCATTTGGCAGACATTTTCTCAAAAATGAGCAAAGTGAGCCTGTCACTTAAAAACAACTGAGATTATTTGTTGCCAATGATAAAATGGGAGCTTCTGAGCAAAAATCAAAATGTAAAAAATGTGTATCTGCCATCGTGAGCTTGACAGACAACTTCCCAGTAGTCAGACTTTTCTGGTAGGAACTGTAGAATATTAATAAGTGGGACTTTTTTTATATTGAACTATGAAATGTGTTAACTCTTGGATTTTCTGAGTAACTCAACAAACCAGTCTTTTCCAAATGGTCAATGCCTGTGGTTATGAAATCGCACATGGTAAGAGACCCATTCACAGGGCAAGATAGACCAGTGACATTTTTAAAAATATATTTTTATTGATTTCAGAG
>NW_005304935.1:0-755 GCF_000412655.1 Myotis brandtii
TCAGTCTGCAGGCCAAGGCTCTATCCACTGAGCCAAATAAGCTAGGGCTAAATGTCAAACTTTGAATGCATCCTTCAAACTACAGAGATCTATTGTCAAAACGCAAAAACCCTATTGGTTCAAGGTGTTTTAGTAAGACCTCTGTACCAGCATTGGATACTGACTAAGAGGTGCTGACACCAAAGAAGCCAACCTTAAAAATAAAAATTTAAGAAAAAAAAAGAACAAAACAAACCTATAAGCGAGTTACTGAGCTGAGGCACCAGTCACCACCAAGACTGCAAGTTAATCCAAGCAAGTCACCAAACAAATTAATAAGCAACTGAAAAAATAGAAACACATATCAACCATGGTAGAAGAAATCAGAATCTAGAATTGCTTTAGTGTATTATTTTTAAAAGTCTATGTTTTAACAATAAAATCATGAACTATGTAAAGACATGACACTTTTTGACCCATTAAGACTTATATTGTAATTCCTGGAGCAACCATTAAGAAAGTACCTTAAAAAACATAGAAAATAACTCAGCAAAAGAACTTGAATGGCAATTAGGTACTTATCAATTTAATAGTAGGAACAGCAGTAAAAGAAGGAGATAGAATATATATAGGAAATAATATAGCAAATGGCAGGCATAAATCCATCCATGTCAACAATGACATTAAGCATTTATGGATTAAAATGTCCAATCAATTCACATGGGAGATATAGCAACTATAAACCTGTACACACCTGACAAAGATTCAAAAAAAAA
>NW_005304936.1:0-755 GCF_000412655.1 Myotis brandtii
GGGACCCCATTTCCCCATCCCATGGAGTAGCTTCTTCCCAGCCTGCAGGGGAGGGCAGCCCGGCTTGTGTGACACCATGTGAGAAGGAGAAAGAAGAGCAGGCAGTCGGGGAATGAGACGGTTCAGACATTGTGCTACCATTCAGACAAGGAGCTCTGCTCAGAGAGATGACAGCTGTTCAAGCAGAACAGGCCAGGACAGACGCCCAGAGAGAATGAAGGAGGCTGGTTGTAGAGAAAGATTTACAAGATCTTCACTCACTGGAGTGGACAGGCCAAACCCAGTCTTTCAAGTAGTTACTAGTACATCACAGCAGTAGATCGTAAAGAGCTTCCGTGGCTAGGTTGGGGCAAGGCATACTCGATGGCGTTGTGTTTCTTCAAACATGATTCATCCTTATATGTTTGTAAAACCAGGGAGTGGACCAGCTTCTGTATGTGTGGGGGGAAATGTGGAAGCTACTACTTTAAAAATGATTTAAAGTTTACGATGGTCAGAATAAAGGATTAGACTAAAGAATTCGATCACAAGTGTCAGGACTCTTCCTGCCGAAATGACAAAAACCAGTTTTACTAGCAGGGGCCTGAGTGGGGTGAGCGGCCTCTGAGCTGCCTCTGAGAACCCAGGGGAGAGCAGGAGCGCAGCGGGATTGAGGAGTAACCGGAACTGTGGACCAAGGCCTGCCAGGACGCGAGCTCCCTCACCTTTGGCCTTGTCTGTGTAAGGCAGTGGTTCTCAACCTTCTGGCCCTTTAA
>NW_005304937.1:0-755 GCF_000412655.1 Myotis brandtii
ACACACACACACACACACACACACACACACTCAGTCCACAAGCAGATGCTCAAACAGAAGAGTGAGGAGACTTGACATCACTGAAACTAAGTCTGTCGAGATAATAATGATTAACCTTTTCCCCCAAAACTTTAGGCAAACAGGCAGAGAAGCAGAGAAATCCATACCTCATGGTTGCTAAGAATTCAGGCAGCAGTTTGCAGTGTTTTGGTTAGCTGGATGGGCTCCACTGAGATCTGACCTGCCTGTCTTGTAGATTTTCAGGTAAATTTCAGCCCCAGGGCAGGGCTATATAAGGGAGGTAAACAGCTGACTAATAAGGTAAACTGTGGGTGTGTTGTTAAAGAATAACTTGAAAACCACAGTGAAAACTGAAACTAGAAAGTGAAACTGATGCCTTCAGAGTTCCTGCCAGTGAAAATGAAACTAAAGCTGTAAGTGCTTCCTTTGCTTTGTTTTGAGAAGGGATGGAGGTGATGATGGTGAAGAACAGTTTCAGTGATGTGCCAATTCCTCTCTGAGTCTTTACCCTGCCTTATAGAAACCTGGAAGTCGGGAGATGCCAATTATATCAAGTCCACTGAATCTGCAGCCAAGGACACCTATGACAATTGGCTGTGTGAGCTTGTCAAGGACATGCCCCAGACCTGTGCCTGTTTGTTCATCTGGAAACAGAAATGGCTCATTTTATGGTATACACTTCTGCAAATCTCTAAACTGGAGGTGTATGTATATGTATATGTATATGTATATGT
>NW_005304938.1:0-755 GCF_000412655.1 Myotis brandtii
TTTTTTTTTTTTTTTCTAAAATGGAGAAATCAAGTGAATACAGTATTTCTCAGTTTCCTTGTGGAACATACCAGTCATGACAGGTCTATTTTTTTTAATCAAAGAAATTGCTCATTGTTCCCCACAGTCATAAAACACTTTAAAACCTTCTATCCTGGCAACATATATTAATTCAAACTTGTGTAAATAATTCTTAGGATTTTAGGCTCTTAAAAAATAGAAATCCCCTTGTCACTGCCCAGATCATTGCAAATCTGATTTCTTTCCTCAGACATAGTGGAGGATGACTGTCACGAGGCGGGGCGATGGGAGTAACACTGCCCATGCAGATATAAGCCAGGAAGTAGTTCACAGACTGGTCTTAACAAATTTCTAAAGAATTGTACTTATCATAGGCTCTATGGCAAGAAAAATATCACTGTGGGATTTCATACCATCAGGGGCTAGTCATAGAAAGAACATTAGAGGAAAATAAAATAAAAAAATATTCCACACCACAAAGTATACCCTTCCCACTGAAATTATTAGCATATTATATGTGAAATTGCAGTAAAAGAGGACAAGCACATAAAATTATGATTATTACTTTTAGTCTTTAATGATGAACAGATTGCTTTTCTCTGTTTACCTGCTAAGACAGGAGTTCAGCACCTTGCCTTCTGAAATGACCTGAGGGCTGCTTTCTCCTCTCTGCTTTAGAGGAGAACAAAGTTATCTGAATAGAAAGGCTGATTTTTTCAACTATAAATTACTGA
>NW_005304939.1:0-755 GCF_000412655.1 Myotis brandtii
GAGAGGCAGAGCCCAGACTAGAAGCCTGTTGGGTCCCTTTGTCTGAGTCATTTCAGCATGGGGTAGGGCTTTGGTGCAGCTCCCCACTGCCCCCCAAATTAATGAAGCTCTGTGAACTGATCCAGCTGACCTTTCTCCCTGACCCTGTCAGACGTTGGGAGCTGCAGCCAGACGGAGTCTCTTACTCTGTCCTAACCCCGGCTGGATGTTTCCTACCTCGGGGCTTTTGCTGGCACTCATTCCTCGGTCTGCCTTCCCCTGTCCTCCCGCCTCTGGCCCCATTCTCAGCCATCCCTCAGAGTCTGACTCAGGTGCCAGCTCTTCGAGAAGCTTGGCTAAACCCCCAGTGGTTAAAAACCCGGTCTTTAGGGTTAGGCCTGACTTCAAGAGGGGGCTCTGCTGCTCTCTAGCGGAGTGGCTTGGGGTAAGTCATTTGTCACATAAGTTCCCTCAGGCTTAGTTTCTTCATCTGTAACATGAAGACAGTACTGTTTCGAATCAGTGCTTCTCTAACGTACAGCACAGGAGTTCCCGGTCATCTTGCTGAAATGCCAGTGCTGATCCAGCGGGTGCCCAAGAGTCGGCATTTCTAACCAACTCCTAGGTCCTGGGAACAGCATTCGGAGTGCAAGGCTTGGGAGAGATGTTGGGAGGATGAAGTGAAATGAGGCAGGAAAGTGCTTACTATCTGTGCCCTTCAAATAGTCTTGCCTAGCGAATGACAGCTGCGGCTGTTTTTGTTGCCTTTTATTATT
>NW_005304940.1:0-755 GCF_000412655.1 Myotis brandtii
AGCCTGGCAGTGTCTGCAGTTGGCTTTCAGCAGTGTTTGTTTTGTTTTTAAACATTTTAGCAAATATTTTCACAGAACTGTCACTCCTTTCCCCTCAGGAGCCAGAAATAATCCTCTGATAGGTCATCATCCAGAGGCTGCTGGGCAGCCAGGGCTTCCAAGTCAGCGACAGGCACGCTCCGTCCCCACAGCTTATCCGCCTGCTGCGTGGGTTGTCCTGGACTCAGCTCTGCTGTCTCTAACGCGGCCAGCACCCCTTGTTTCTGCATTGTTCTGAGAATTGAAGAAGGCATAGACACAGGGCCGGGCCTGGGCTTGGCAGGAAACGGCCCAGGCGCAGAGAGGCCTCCTCTCCGTCTCAGATTTGACGATTCTGTGATGGGCCCCGGTTCTGGGAGTGGGCCCCGAGCCTGGAGGTGAAGGGCAGGTGCTGGATGAGGTGTGCGTGGCCTCAGTAGTGAGAACTTGTTACTTTGGAAACAGGAGTTGTCTTGTCTGTAGCTGAGTGGAAGTGCAGCTCTTTTGCTCCCCCACCAGAACGCACAGTTCCGAGTTGGTCTTGCCCTTCAGTCTGCCAGCCCGGTGCTCTCCCTCCTCCCCGCCCTCCATGCAGTCCTGCGGTGGAGACACGAAGGTTCGGGAAGCCTTTGAGGGTCCCACATGCACGATGCTTCAAGTCACTCACTCCCGGGATTGCTGACATGTGGTGTCTTTTCCCCCACACTGGGAGCGCCATGCATATTCTTAAAGAAAAC
>NW_005304941.1:0-755 GCF_000412655.1 Myotis brandtii
TATATGACAAACCCACAGCTAACATCATACTCACTGGTGAAAAGCTAAAACCCTTTTCCTTTGTCTGAAGAATTGGAACAAAACAAGAATGTCCATTTTCATCATTTTTATTCAGCATAGTATTACAGCAGTCAGACAAGAAAAAGTAATAAAAGGTATCCAAATTGGAATGGAAAAAGTATATTATTATTTGCAGATGATATGATACTACAAACAGAGAACTCTAGAGGTTTCACACAAAAAAGCTATTAGAACTGACCAATGAATTCAGTTAAGTAGCAAGATACAAATTAATATTCAGAAATCGGTTGCATTTTACACATCAGTAACAAACTATCAGAATGAGAAATTAAGAAAACAATCCTGTTTATAATTGCATCAAAAAGTAAAATTAATATGAATAAATTTAACCAAGGAGGTAAAAAGCTTATACTCAGAAAACTATAAGGCATTGAAGAAAGCAATTGAAAAAGAGAAAAATGAGTGGAAGCATAAACCATGCTCGTGGATAGGAAGAATTAAAATATCAATACTACCCAGGGGAATGTATTGATTAAGTCAATCCTTATAAAAATACCAATGGCATTTTCACAGAATTAGAACAAAAACTCCTAAAATTTATATGGAACTGCAAAAGACCTTGAATCACCACAGCAATCTTGAGAAAGAACAAAGTTGGAGATATTACGCTAACTAATATGAAACTACTAGTATACTACAGGCTATAGTAATCAAAACAGCATGGTATTGGCATA
>NW_005304942.1:0-755 GCF_000412655.1 Myotis brandtii
AAATGAGAGCTCTGGCATATGGAAATGGGGGCTAATCCTAGATTTGTGTTGGAATTGTAAACCATTAGGAACCAGATGAGATTGGGTCCCATGAATTATTGAAAATAATTAAGTCTTTGTGTCTTTTCCTAGAGCAGCACAAACAGTTGCAGTACGAGTCACCATCTTAAAATATTTCCCTGTTCTTAAATATATATTTTTTCACTATCATGTTCTTATTTTTCTTTTGTATATGGCATGATACCTGTCTTATATTTGTTTTCCAAAGTAGATTATTTCTCTGGCTCCAAGTAAAACTGCTCCATTTGTTATTTTTATTCTTTCTTGCCCCAGCCCTTCAATTACATTGACTCAAACTCAACTGCCGGTCTGTTTTTGATTAATCTTCTTGTTTTCTTCTCATATATGCCAAATTTACCTCAAGTCTACATATTTATAGGGGTAGTAGCCCCTCCAAATCTCCAATGGGACAGAAGACCTGTTCTCAAAGTATATTAGAAAGACCTAAGGAGTATACAGAACTTGTATATTCTTGGGCCCTCCCTCAGAGATTCTGACTTAGCATACCTGGGTCCAAGAATCTGGACCTGCAGGTAGCACTTCATCTGATTCTGAATTAGGAGCAACTTGCACATGCTTTCCAGAAACACTCCCCACAGTGAGGAGTACTCTGTCTAAGCCCAAAATGATCACAGAGTCTGATGAAGCAGGCAGTGATGCTAGTGAAATATTTGGCAGCATTAAGAGCTATATAA
>NW_005304943.1:0-755 GCF_000412655.1 Myotis brandtii
CTTGCTGCCTCCCTCCATCTTTAAAGGAGGACCAATGGCCAACTTGCCTGGTGAGACTGTAAGAACTGAATAAGATGAAGTCAGTGCTGGAGGTGGTAGGCTTGGTCATGTTAGAGTTGATGACCTTCAAACTTCCTTGCAAACTTGAGGGTTTACATGGATTGTAGAAATGTATGTTATTAGTACTATCATTATGTATAGAGTAGACACATAATCAATATTGATGGCTCTATTGGAATAAAATGGCCCAGACCTGAAAAAGACAGGAGGTCATCTTCCCAAGGCCATTGGCAGTGTGCTGACCTGCATTCTGAAGACATTTAGGAGAGCTGTGGTAAGGTGACGACACGGACCCTCCCACACAGGACACAAAAACTCGCATGGTCCTTGAATTCTGCTGTGTTCAGAGAAAACCAAGGAGGCAGTTTCTTAGTCTCTGCTTCCACACTTCTCAGAGGGTAAGCAGCAAGGACTGTGAATTTCTGGGGAGCTCTGAGTTGGGGATGTGGGAAATTCATCAGCACTTTGTAAATAGTCAGGCCCCAGTGGACCACCTGCAGTCACTAATAATGCAACACCAGAGCATGAATTATAATCCTCCCATCACCAGGCTTTGATTTGGCCCCAATGAGTCAGCATCCTGTGGAGGGTGTGCCATCCTAGAAAAGTAGGAAGACTCTTTGGGACCACTTGGTGCCTGAGCCTACCCAAACCAGTCCTTTTCAATAAAAGTGTCCAGCCCAAGGAAATGTGGC
>NW_005304944.1:0-755 GCF_000412655.1 Myotis brandtii
CCTTCCCGTGTACGTTCCCCGTCACTTGGTCACTCACTGCAGCTCCTGCTCTTCTGTCTCCTCAGGGGCTGTGTCTCCCTGTATGAGTCAGGGTAGGCTCAGCCCTGTAACAAACATCCCCAAACCCATGGGCTCAACTCAACACCAGTTTGGTTCTGGGTCTTCTAACAGTTCGTTGCAGCTGTTTGGTGCACAGACGGCCACCAAGAGAAGAGATCGGAGGAGATTCTGGATCCTGGGCTCCTCCCATCTCCAGGCTCCACCCACCTCTAACCTCGGTCCCCTCCATCCAACCAATGATAAGGACAGAGAGAGGTCATGTCGAGTGGGAGGGTTTTAAGAGCCAGGTCTGCATGTGGGGCGCATCCAGCAGCCAGAGCTTCGTCCATGACCGGCCTTACTGCAAGGGAGGCTGGACATCTAGTCTGGCTGGGGGCCCCGCAGGAAGAGGAGGAGCCACCGCTGCCCTCCTCCCCAGTGCAAGATGCCTGGCACCGTGCCTGGCACAGGTGTGGAGTCCATGAGTGAATGAATGGTGCTCGGGCTGGGTCCTGGGCACTGGGCTGAGTGGGCCCTTTTCGTACAAATGCCCAGGAGGGGGGCCCGGATAGATGTCATCACCCCCATTTGTTAGATTAGGAAACTGAGGCTCTGAGAGCCAAGGCCATGTAGCTAGTCAGGGCCCAGTCTGAAACCCTGAAGCTTCCGCCGCCAAATGTCTGTTCTCTCCACGCCCCTGGTTGCCTCTCCAGTAC
>NW_005304945.1:0-755 GCF_000412655.1 Myotis brandtii
CCAAATCAGTAATTCTCAACCTTGGCTCTAAAAGGATCCTTTTATAGGTTTCTTTGGTGTTTGTTTTATTTTGCATTTAAAAAAAAATGTTGTTCTGTTTTAATTCCAATACTTGAGATCTGATGAATCGGAATCCAATGGGATTCAGGCATTTTAAGCTCCCCAAGTGATTCTAAGTGCAGGCAGGGTTGGGAACCACCAAAGATTATATGAAACGTGGCCATTTCATACATAAGAGGAAAAAACTAACCCAGTAGTTGAAAACAGTCGCTTTAAAACAGTTTTTTTTCCTACTTGGAAAAGAAAGTTTAATTTCTGTACTTCTGTACAAGTAGGCTGGCTGCCAAATTACACAGAAAACCAGCCAACCAAACAAAATCAAAATTTCATGTTGAAACTGAGGCATGCAGAGTTTCATAGAAAGTAGTGTATGTCTTAAAAGACCCTGAAAACAAGCGTCCCTAATTCTGAAATCCAGAGGCTTTGGTGTATATAGCTGTCCTTGAAAGTCTGGCCAGGGCAGACCACCATCTGTTCCTGGGACGGGGTCACCAGGTCACTCCCTGATGGCTAGTTCCCTTTGTTCTATCCTGTGGCTCAAACTATGCCTCCATCCTGGCCTGTCCCTTCACAGGTACCTACCAGAGGCCAGGACAGGGAGTGTAGATGGGAGTGCTACACACATCCTACTTCTAGGAACACCCCTCTAGGTTCTTTTGAGTTCAGTGATGTCATTTTTGTCTGTTGTTGTTGTT
>NW_005304946.1:0-755 GCF_000412655.1 Myotis brandtii
GAATCCCATATGATCAGCTGGAAGAAGAGCTTGGTTTACAGATGGATTAACTCAGTACATGGGAGCAAGTAAAAAATGGATAGTGGCTAAATTTCCCCCGCATGTAGGGATGGCTTAAAAGACAGTTGAGAGGGAACATCTTTTCAAAGGGTAGAGTTGCAAGCAGCACATCTAATCATCTACTTTGTATGGAAGCAAAAGTGGCCCAAGGTGACTGGCCAATGACTGGTCCAGGATTGGAAAAGAAAGGGAATAGAGGACCATAGACAGGGGTGAGGCATGTGGTGGACCCATGGGAGCGGGCATGGGGTATAAAGATTTTTGTATTGTACTCACCAGTAAGTGTATCTGTATAAACACTCACTGGGAAGTGCCAGCTATCATCTGGACAACCAAGTAGACAAAATTACTTGTTCTGTTGACATTATCCAGCCTTCATCATCAGCCACCCCAAACTGGCTTGATGGGCTCATGAGTGGAGTGCCACATGTCAGGGAGGAAGCTATGTGTGGGCCCAACAGCATGGACTGCCACTTGACAAGGCTGATCAACTACTGTCACTTCTGAATGCCCAGTAACTAACTCATGCAGGCACTAATCCTCAAGGAAACCAATTGGTCACTTAGTGACAAGTTGACTACATTGACCCTCTTCCACCCTAGAAGGGCTAGTGGTTCCTTCTCACAAGGATTGATACCCTTTCTGAGGATGGGCTTGTCTTTCCTGCCTTGAAGCCTAAGCCAGCATTACTATCT
>NW_005304947.1:0-755 GCF_000412655.1 Myotis brandtii
AGCATTTTAAGAGCACACACCTCACCTCTCCAACTCTCTTACAGCTCCCTCAAAAGTGGGATTGAGTGATATGGTTTTCTGAATTTCTCAGCATCTGACACAGAGCTGTCTTTTGTGATAGAAATCCAGCCAAGAACCTAAAAGGGTAAAAGAAAAACAGATATTCCCTCCCCTGTAGACTCCACCAGGGACATCTGCTATGCCTGCCTTGCACTCATACATAAGACATCTCCTATGGCCCTTTGCCTGGACCATTCTCTAATCTTCTGACTCAAACTGGAGACTAACTTGTGCCTGCACTGAAGCTATTTTGTACGTGGTTTCTGTTTAAAATTTAAGAACAGCTCATGTGGCAGCGCCACTCTCCCAGCCATCCTTAGCCAAGCTCCATATTGTACTTCAGTCCTGATGCCTCCCAACCAGAATGTGCCTCTACTCACCTGCTTTCCAACTACTCACAGGTATTTCCTCCCCCTGGCTCTTGTTTGAGGATACCATTTCCCCAGAAGCTCTATTATGTTCAAAGCTGCCGATTTTCCAAAATCTCTGGTTTGGGAGGTGATAAAAAACCTCCTTGCTCCTCAGTGCTTTTCCGGTTCATTACGCCTCTACTCTCCTGTATCATCCCCACTCCTCTGCCCTCAGCCATCTGGCCACCCAGCCCCCTTCTCCCACCTGGTCTATTTCACTTTCTGACCTCCTAGTCACTCCGCCCAAATTAATTGAAGACCTTTGCATCTGGCTCACATTTTTTT
>NW_005304948.1:0-755 GCF_000412655.1 Myotis brandtii
AACAGTGCAGGTGCCTCACAAAAGAAATGAGCAATACTATTGCTGCCTCTGTAGGGTAGCCTTAGGGTGAAGGTGGCATCCACCACAGATACCAGAATGCCACTGGCCCATGATCCCGCAGCTAGCTGGACACACACCTTCCAAGTCATGATGGTGGGGTAATGCATAGGCTTACAGATGGCCACATACCGGTCATAGGACATCACTGCCAGAAGGGCACACTGTGTACCCCCCAAAATCAAGAAGAATAGAAGCTGAGCTGCACAACGTGTGAATGAAATGACTTTTTTCCTGGATAGCAGGTGGACTAGGGCCTGGGGAACGATGTTGGTAGAGAAACAGAGGTCAGCCAGAGATAAATTGCAGAGAAAAAAATACATGGGTGTGTGAAGCCGGGAGTCAACCTGAACAAGGGTCAGGAGAAGCACATTTCCAAGCACAGTGACCAGATAGACACCCAGGAATAAGATGAAGAGCAGCTGCTGGGTGTGCGGGTTGTCAGAGAGTCCCAGGAGGAAGAATTCTGTCACCTGTGTCTGATTTGTCTGTCTCATGGTTTGTCTCCTTTTTCAGTACCAAGTCACTACACGCTAAACATAGATGTGTGTCACCTATAAAATTATGTAAGTCAGAGTTGGTGTGTGTAACCTATAAAATATATAATTAAATGTTGCCTCCAATCACTACCAACCATTTCAAGAATCCCCTTTATAAGGCTTTTAGAAGATGGTCATGCTGCTTTACTTGGAACATTT
>NW_005304949.1:0-755 GCF_000412655.1 Myotis brandtii
TTAGAAGAGTAGCTGTGGGGCACGGGGGATAGATTTGAAACGAGATAAGGAAGACCCTGCATTCAGACCCCTTTGTGGACTGGAAGGGTACAGGAGGCAGCACACCAGTTTCATGACAGTACTGTACCCAGGGCTTGCAGGATGGAGGGCTTGCAGGATGCCTTAGAAAGGGCAAGCCTGGGCACAGGGACACCAGCTGGGCAGGGATGCCCCGGGAAACTAGGAAGAAGCAGTCTGGACAGGCCGGGCAGCACCCTAAATGAGGAAGGAGGCAGGCCTCAGCCAGCCCTCCCCAGGGGTCTGGATGGCACACAGCATGCCCAGCTGAAGTAAACTGTCGGGAGGATCCATGGCTCAGACTGACAGGAAGTCTGGGGTCTTGCTAAGCACAGGGATGAGAGACATGCCGCAGGAAACCAGGCGAGGCTGTCCCTCAGGGACCATTGGTGAGGATGCCACATGGCACCACCACCTAAATAGTAAGTGCCCCCGGTGTAACCCCCACTGCCAGTTATTCCTCAGTTGTCTCGCCAAGTTAAGGATCCAGGAAGGGGGACATGACTGGGAAGCCTTGGAAATGCGTTCATTCTGCAGCTTCCCGAGTATGGGGAGAGGTGATCTGGCGTCTTCAGCTCCAGGAGGAGGCAGGACTCCGCCGGAACGTGCTCAGCAGAGGATTTGCCCAAAAAGGAGGGGTGTCCAGATGCTGGGTAACCACAGACAATGATGGAGTGCGCTACGCTGAGTCCCTTGGC
>NW_005304950.1:0-755 GCF_000412655.1 Myotis brandtii
AGGCAGAGGCATCTGAGTTTACCTTGGTGGCCCAGTATTCAGGAAATGGGAAGAGTTTTAATAGAGAAGATGCTCACCAGTTATTTTTCTTATACATGGAGTGAATACAAAGAACATTAAACTAGAAAAGCAAATACATAATTTTTAAAAATAATACTTAAGCCATGGATGAAGTACTAAAGGGCCCTATGAAGGATCTTAATTTGCAGCCATGATCTAAGCCAGGGGATTTAGTTAGCTACTTCCTTAAGGCTGGGTGTTGGTCAAAATGACCTTGATTTTCCTTAAATTCCAATCTTTCTTGATTCTGTGTTTGAGTTCTTCTTCCATAATCCACTTATTATCTGGATTCTTGGGATCCCATTTTGATATTTTTAAACCTTAAGCAAGTTATTTACCGTCTTTGTTTGGTTCCTTTAACTGTGTTAATGCTCCCTGGATTCCAGCCAGAGACTACCCGAAATGCACATTTTATGGTCCAAACCTGGGTTTACTAATTCTTTGCAACAAGGGATACTGCACACCATAGGGAATTTGCGGTATCTTAATAAGAAGGCATTAGAAATAACTTAGTATTATTTAATTATTAGTAGTATTAGGGTTTGTGCCAGGCAATTTGGGGCAGGTTCAAGGAAGTAGAACTTTGTGCTGGATTGGGGGCTATTAGGAAGTGGGAGTAATCCCATACTTGAGTATTCTAATGAATCTTATCTAGAAGAAAGGAAGAACAAAGGGAGGCTAAAGCTCTGATCAGA
>NW_005304951.1:0-755 GCF_000412655.1 Myotis brandtii
TGAATACAAGTTTTGAGCTAGGTCACAAAAGATGATATCATTTATGCCTGGTTCTCTTGGAGCACTCAGTCTTGGAACCCAGCCACCATATTTTAAGGAATCCCAGGCCACTTAAGAGGCGACATAGGTTTCTGGCTGACAGCCCCAGCCTACACCAGCATCAACCCTCAGACAGGAGTAAAGATGCCGTAGGAAGATAGCAACCCCAGCTGTTGAGTCACTCTCCAGCTTTTGAGTCTCTCCAGCTAAGATCCCAGACATTGGGGAGCACAGACAAGTTGTCCCCATGTAACCGGTCCAAATTTCTGATCCGCAGAGTTCTTGATGTAATATACTGGTTGTTTTGTCACTACATTTTGGGATGATTTATCACACTGCCACAGAAAACTGCAAGGGCAACCAGGGAGGTCAGTCATCTTTTCATATGTCTACTGACCACTTGCACGTCTTCTGTGTGTTGCCTATTCATAAACTTTGCCCATTTGATCTTGGGTTGTTTCTGTCTTGTTTATATAGTCAGCATATAATCCTATATTTGCTACATATATGGTAAATACATTCAACCAGTTGCTTATTAGGTGACACAAAAGTTGGAATTTTACATAGTCAAATCTTTTATTTCTTTTTCTTTTTAGTTTTGGAATTTTCTAGGGTTTTTGTTGTTTGTTTGTGTTTTTTTTTTTAAGGCAAGTCTTTCCCAAAAGAAGATTATAAAATATTCTATATTTCTTCTAGTACTTTTATACCTTTGTTTA
>NW_005304952.1:0-755 GCF_000412655.1 Myotis brandtii
GGAAGGAGGGGTGGCCCACGCTCCCTGCTGGAGGTTGGCTCCTTTCCTGCTGACTCCAGGGCAGAGCCAGCACATTGTCCACGCACAGTAGGCGCTCCAGGCTGTCCCTGATATTTGAGGGGCCCCAGGAGGGAGGCCATGCTAATGGATGCCCACATTCCTAAATATTTAAAATGATAAGCCAGCTAACTGGTAAATAATATATATATTCTTTTTGCTACCTTGACAAATGCAACTTTATAACAACCTGGGAGACCAGGTTTGATTTGAATGTTCTCAGGCCCTCGGGGTTCCACCCCAGATATGGAGTGGCCTCTCCTGGCCAACCCCTTCACTTCGCATCCCCAGGCTCATCTAACACCACCAAGGCCTCACCTGCATGTGGACACCCAGCAAGCATGCTCACTCCATCGTGGGGAGAATAGACCCAGAGAAGAGGCCCACTCAGCTCAGGAAGTGGGCCGTGGGACATTTGGGTGGGGAATTTTGGGGTCCCAGGTACCTAAACCATTGTCTAAATTGGGGGCTAGTTTCCAGCAGGCATATCACTTTGGCCACACCATGAGGGGAGGCATGGCTAGAGGAGGGACAGGGCAGGGGCCTAGGCTGGGGCTCTTGCCCAGGTCTGAGGGTGGTGTCAGACCCAGCCCCACTTCATTTGCTAGGCCCTCTGCTTGGTTCTGCAATGAGAAGGACCTAAGAGGCTGGAGCGAGCCTTTAGGGAAAGTCACAGATCCACGCCAAGGCCAAGGCCA
>NW_005304953.1:0-755 GCF_000412655.1 Myotis brandtii
AAAGTACAGGAGAACTGGTAAGGTCTAGTAACAGTTGTGTGCCTGGTAAGACGTTGAGCATGGAGTTTCAGTCCTCTCTCGCTCTCTCACTTCCTCTGTTTCTTTTGTCTCCCTGTCCCTGCAATGGGCTCTTGCATTCTTTGAGTTGATTTTCTCTGTCAACATTTAGTGAAATTATAAGGAGAAACATTCCTTTCATTCTCTTAATTGTGATTCCAAGCATTATTTTAAAATTGCTCAAGTAGTTTAGGGAAGAAGGTTTCAGATTAGCGGACAACGTATTCATATTTAAAACCATTAGGCTAGTACTGAATTACTTAGCATGGTTACCTTTTTTCCTGTAAAAAGGAGACTGAACAAATGTACCAAACATTTTTGTTCCTCTGGGACTTATTATAATTCATGGGCATTTAACTTGTGCAAGATGATAATGCTGCAAGACAATGTCTTCTGACAGGGACAGCAGACATCTTTATGAGAATACTCCGCAGATTGCTTAATGCATAATGGAAATTATTGTTCCCTAATTATAATGAGCTTTGGAATAGGAACTGGAGGATAAACTAGTAAAGAAAGAAAACAGGAAAATCAATGTGCTTTTTCTTACACAGGAAGCCAGAGAGAAAATGTAGTGGAAGATCTTTGCTGATCCAGCAAAAGCATGTGATATATTATGATGTTTTTTAGACATTTATATTTCAGGCCAATAAAAAAGCAATCACTGAGGAAAATGTAGTAACCTTGGTTTGTGTAAT
>NW_005304954.1:0-755 GCF_000412655.1 Myotis brandtii
CTCCAACCAACTGAGCCACACCAGCCAGGGCTAAGCCCCGTACAGTTAAATGGTATATCTACAGCTGGGGGTGAAAGGGAGATCTTAACCAGTTTTTATAAATTCTGGGCATTCTTTCGACCACAATGGTTTGCCACAGTAGAACTATTCAATTGGCTTGTAGTAGGTTTTAATCAACATCTACAGTGACTATTGTAAAAATTTCTTTCTTTTTTCCTTCCAAATTTTTAATAGTATTTACAAAGTAATTAATCCTAAACTCAAACAAGCAAATTAGCCACCAAAAATAGAGTTAAAGCCATAGTGCACGGGCATCAGTGTAAAACTCCTAATACACAGCTCAGAAAACTTGCTCATGCCACCCAACCCATTGTCTCCCCTCTGGATTTCAATCTACTATAGCAGCTAGTGTAGGTGTGAGCAAGCACTTTGTAATTATTCTTCCTACAATATTGTGACCAAGGGACTTGACGATTGAAGTCATATGTACTAAGTAGAGAAAGGGCAGTTTAGAATAGTCATTGTACACTGCACCTCTTTTGCACTCATGTGAGCTGGAAAGTTTACAAACACGTGGCAAGTTATGTTAGGGCTGCCAAAGGCCTGGCTTTTCACTGAGAGACAGCTGCACGGTGGGAAACTGGTGAAGCAACATGAGCTGATGTTAACAGCTGGGAAAATAGGCAAGAGAAAGAGCCAAGATAAGGGCTTCCATAGGGACGATGGGCCATCAGAAATGGCTTCAAGAAGAATGT
>NW_005304955.1:0-755 GCF_000412655.1 Myotis brandtii
AGCAACATTACAGAGTACGGCCCAGGAGATATCACATTGACCAAGTGATCGAGATTAGCAATACCAGTGAGACACATATACACTGACAATCCCTTGATGACATGCACTGAGAAGAAAGTAGCATGATTTCTGTAATATTATTTTTTTAAAATTTGCCATTTTTACCATTTTAAGTGCACAATTCAGTGGCATTAATTACATTCATAATGTTATACAACATTACCACTATTTATTTCCAAGACTCTCTAATCACCCCAAACAGAATGCTAACCACTTTTGAACATACATCAATGTTGGACAGTGAGATTCTTCAAACAAAGGTCTTGGTGGAATAACATTCACTCAGTCACTAAAGGCCAGTGTTTTACAAACAACCTGATCCCTCCCTCTCTCTCCATTCCACTTCCAACCCACTAGAAACAAACGCTGCTCTCAATATACAGCCAGCCTCTGACCACTTCTGATCACTGTCATCACTACCTTTCTCAACATCACCCCTTCCTCCTCTTGGATTACTGCAGTAACTTCCTCACTGAAGTCTCTGCTTCAGTTCTCCACATCCACCCTCCCCCAATCTACTCTCAATATAGCAGCCAGAGTGACTCTTTTGAAGTGCAAGTCTGCTCAAGACATCTCTCTCATACATGCTCTGGTCAAATGCTAATGCTCAGGCTCCCTCTCATCCCTTCACCCTTACCCACTGTGCTGCAGCCAGCTTCCTTGCTGCTCTTCACACATACCACACCAGCTCTGAC
>NW_005304956.1:0-755 GCF_000412655.1 Myotis brandtii
ATCTCCTCTTGCAGAGAGGTGCCTGCCGTGTGGGCCCAAGGTTTCTGGGCCCTCAGCTCCTAGCCTTCTGCCCGCTGTGGAAATGGAAGCTTCCGTGTCTTCCAAGGCCTTGGCGAAGGGCTTGTCACGTGACTAACGTGACCACTGGGCAATGCTGTTGTTTCCCTGGCGGGGCCACCCCTCGTGTGTGTTCTGTTGCCTTTGTCACGATCACTTGGGGTTTGAAAGAGCAGCTGAATGATCTGGCCTCTGGCCTGTCCCCTGCCCGTGCGCTATCTGCTTCCTTCCCTGTCTCCCTGCAGTAATTCCTAGACATGGCTTACAGAGTCTCGGGAAAGTTGCCACAGCCCGGCGCATGCCACCGCCCGCAAACCTGCCGAGCTTGAAGTCTGAAAACAAAGGAAACGACCCCAACATCGTTATCGTACCCAAGGACGGGACGGGATGGGCAAACAAGCAGGACCAGCAAGACCCAAAGAGGTGAGAGCAGAGGGCAGGCGGCGCCGGCACCTCCCTGCCCGCACGGGCGGCGCTGGGGACCTGCTGCCTGCATTCTCCTCCCTGCCTGCCGTTTTCCTGCCTCTCGGAGCCAGTGCAGCAGCGTTTCTGTGGGCCGCCTGGTCCCCGTGACCAGCCCCCGGTGCCTCATTAGAAAAGGCCCATCAGCCGCCGGCGCACATGCGGCCACTCGGAGCCAGTTCCCGACGAGCCTCTGTGGGCAGAGCTGGCGCCTGCACGCTCCGTTCTGGGGTCCC
>NW_005304957.1:0-755 GCF_000412655.1 Myotis brandtii
GACCCCCTGCAGGTGGAGCGAGCTCTCCAGGTCCGTCACGGAGCCCTGGGCGCTGCTCATGGTGATGACGATCTTAATGGGCTCATGCAGACTCAGCGGGTCTCCGGGCTCAGAGGTGTCAATCAGAGTCACGGCCACCTCTCCCTCGGAGATGTCCCCTTGCAGGTTCAAGGGCGGGTCCGCCTGCCGGGAAGGGTCCACCTGCCGGGAGGGGTCCCCCGGCGGGTGCCCGGGGTTGGTGATGACAGCGTGACACTGCGGCCAGCTGCGGCTCAGGCTCTCCGACTGCTCCCTGGCCGAGCCCTGGGCATCATTCCTGGGCTCCGGAGTCAGGACTGAATTCTCGCTCCCCCACGGCTGGAAGGAAACGCCTGTTCTCAGGGAGGTCTTCTCCTCCAGGCCGCCCTCCGACCGGTGGCGGAGAGGGGGCTGCCCCCTGCCCCCTCCGCCCCTCCCTCTGTCGGCTCTTCCTGCCACGCCTGGCTTCACTGGGATGGCTGGCAGGGTCCCGGCTCCCGGCACGGGGGCTTTAGAAGGAGGGGAGCTGTCCGTTTTGACGCCAGGTGGGGTGGGTGACACGGGTGCCACAGGCTGGTCTTCTGCCAGGATGACACCTGCCACCAACAACAACAGCAACTTTATTCGCGCTGGAAATGGATGGAGAATGGCCCGGCCCAAGACCTGGTAACAACAGAACTAAAAACAGCACCAGCGCATAAGCGAATGGACGCTTATTTGAAAAATATCACCTTCGC
>NW_005304958.1:0-755 GCF_000412655.1 Myotis brandtii
GGGGGAGGCCAGGTCACCCCCTGGAGATGGGCGAAGGGGAGGACATTCCCAGCGGGGCAGGCTTTGTGGTGGCAGTTGCGGGCCTTGCCGGTTCTGTGTGCCTGGCTGCAGCTGGTGCTGGTCGCTTTGGTTGGGGAGGGGGAGGGGTGCATGGGTGGGATATGTTATTTTAGGGGTGGAGGCAAGGGAGCGTGAGAGGCACCCCCCAGGGCAGGAAGTAGGACGGCCCCAGCTGTGTTCTCTGGTTGGCCCACCTGGTCCTGTGGGCACCACGGGCCACCGCACAGGAAGTGTTCCCAACGCCCGCCTGTGTGGTGCCCTGAACCTGGGGCCTGGAGAGGAGGCAGCCAGCGGGGAGGGTGCAGGGGCTGAGATTGTGGGTCCGAATCTTCCAGAAGACCCCAGCTGCGGTGAGTGCCGTGACCGCTTACTTTGGCTGATAAGGTTTATAGACTTTGGCTCATTTAATCCCAGGTTCTTCAGGAGGGATCGGCTATTGATGACGCTCAGAAACAAGGGACACGCCCAAGGTCACACAGCAAATGAACGGAGCTGGGATTCTATTAGCATTTGCTCTCAGATAGACTAACTCAACATAGGCTCCCAACCCTGTGGCGTGAACAGGAGTCCCGGCCTAGGCGGTCCTTGGCGTCCTTGGGGTGACTGGAGACATTTTTGGTTGTCCTGACTAGGGGGTGCTCCTGTCATCAAGTGCATGGGGGCCAGGGATGCTGTTCAACACCCCACAGTGCCCA
>NW_005304959.1:0-755 GCF_000412655.1 Myotis brandtii
GAATCTTATCCAAGGAGGCTCCTTGGATTATGTGCCACTTTAACTCATAATCATATACCTGGAAAAGAAAATGTCAGACACGCTTTCATAGCTCAGGGTATAAAACGGGGAGCCCAAAGCAAACCGCGGGCTCTCTCGTCACCCACAGACAAATGGAGCTGTAATTCTGCTGGAACAGGCAAGGAGAGAACACAGCGAGGAGCAGTGTTTCAATCAGTGGTGGCCACATCTAATCTTGTCTGGGAAGACCACGGCGGTGGCTGATGGAAGGGAAGACATCACATCTTCAGAACAGTGTGTATGTCCAGGCCTAAGAGTTCGATAATGGGAGGAAAACACGGAGCACAACCTTATTTGCTGTCCTATTAGGCCTCGCGTGGCCTGTGCCTGTGACGGCGCTCTTCATTTCGAGATGCTGGACATCGTCCTTCCCTCTCTGGCAGGGGCCTGACTGAGATGGAGAGAAACAGTCAAGCTTTCAGAGCTTGCAAAGCACTTTCCTTTACACTATTTTAATCCCGCCAACCAGCTTGCGGGGCAGTCGTGTCATTCCCATTTCACAGAGGGGGAAACTTGGGCTACAGCCCAGGAAGTTGGCTGGTGAGTTTGGAAAGGTAAACATCAGTGGTTCTTAATTTCAGTGCATGGAAATACCGAGTGAGTTTCTAAAATGCGTATTCCTGTTCTCTGCTTTCAGAGTGTCCGATTGAGTCTGTTTGAGGAAGGGCCTGAGAAACTGAATTTTTGTTGTTGTT
>NW_005304960.1:0-755 GCF_000412655.1 Myotis brandtii
AGTACTTGCTATAAGCACTCAAGGCATGGTAGCTGCTTTTATTACTATAATTAAAGAATGAGCGAGAACCCCCCAAATTTAATAGACTGCTGAAATCGAAGGCTTCAGCAGTCTAATAGACTACTTCAAAGTGTAGGACCCAGATTAATTCCCCTTTAATTCATCCATCCAACAATGACTGAGCATTCACTAGGCTCTGTGAGAAATTCTTCCTCCCCATTTGAAAGTAAAAGATTTCATATTAACTTCAAGATGAAATTCAAATTCTTTAGGTCAGTCTGGCCTCCCCCGTCCCCTTCATGCCCTAGGACTTGCCAGCACCAGCGCCCACATGCTGGGAAGCCCGGCCACTCCAAACTCGTGGAATCATCCCAGGCCCTCCTGCGTCTCTGTGCCCTTCTGCACGCTCTTCCCTGTACTTAGGATGCCCTTCCCACACTCGCCCTCTCCTTTCCCACCTGGCTTGCCTTACAGGATGGATTTCTGGACACGGAACCTGGGAACAGATGGGTGCCCAGCACTCCCTGGCAGTCTGCACTCATGCCCTCTGAGGAAGAAGCTGGCCACTGTCCCATTGGTTTCTGGATTCCTCGAGCACCCTGCAGTGGGGACTGATGAGTTCTCAAGGTCTTCTCGCTGCAGACAGGCTGGGCAACTTTCTGCTCTCCCTTAGGCCTCCCTCACCTGGCAGAAGACTGCTCAGGTGCAGGCTGGCTTCTTTCCTTTGTCCTGCTTGCCTGGTTCGGTTGTGCCCC
>NW_005304961.1:0-755 GCF_000412655.1 Myotis brandtii
TTGTAATAGTACCGTCTCCTGGAATTCATGTGAGCATTGAGTTCATATATGGAAACCGCTTATTACAATAGTTGGCAGAAAGAGCTAAATATATTTTCTTTTTAAACCTGGTTAAGTTAAAAGAAATTACCTCTCTCTGCCCTCAATTTCCTTAAATGGAAGTCGGCAGTGGGGAAAACCAAGATAGTGCCTCGTTGCTTTTTGACTTTTCAACAGGCACCTGTGGTAGCGGCGTGGGCTACGTTGGCATCGATATTGGTGGCTTGTTACTTCACTTCATGGGTTTGTCTTTGCTCCCACCCACCACCTTGCCCATAAGCTCCCCGAGGACTCGGTTTCTGTGGTTCACCACTCACTGAATCTCTAGTACATACTCAAGACTGTTGGGCATATTTGCAACTGAACCATTCATTCTATCTCCCTAACTTATACCAGACATTTATTAAAGACTAGAGCCCACTCCATGCCAAGTTCTCTTCCTCCAACATGCTCTTGGCTCCCTGCACTTCTCATGCTCTTCTACCCTCCTGGCCTCTGTGCCTCTATATGCTGTTCCCACCGTGTAAATGTCCTTCCCCTCACCTCAAACCTTCCTAGTTTTTCTGGCTTCCAGCCCCAGCTCAGTCCTCACAGCCTTTCTGGAAGCTTTCCCTGATTTTTCCCGGCAAAGACCAGCCTTCCTCTGGTTCCCCACAACACTGTCATCATATTTCTAAGATATTTTTTATTGATTTCAGAGAGGAAGAAGAGGGAGA
>NW_005304962.1:0-755 GCF_000412655.1 Myotis brandtii
TGGTCGGTTTGCATATTAGGGTTTTATTATATAGGATGTTTATTTATATTTGAGTTTTATTGAGCACCCATCATATTATATTTCTTTGTAACAGCTATATTTTTTTTCTCTGACACTAAGGCTCCATAGTGTTATCAAAAATTCATCTGGATTGAGTTTTATTATTATTGTTAGTATACAATTATTCTAAACAAATAAATGCATAATAGTTTTTAACTCAAAAATAGAACTGGAAATGTTTTTCTTAATGATATTGGTGGAAATGATTAAAGGAGATATCCTGGACACCAATATTTCAAATTTTTCCTTTATCTTGTGCCTTTTTATTTTATGTTTTTGCATATAGGGGCAATAAAGCATAGTAAGATTCTGAGGGGTGAGATGGAAGGGGATAAGAAATGTGGAAAAGAAAATTTGATTGACATCTCAATTGCAGATGCCTTAGTCAAATCAATTTTAGGAAAGAATGCAAGTGGAAATTGATTCACTTAATATTATCATGCCAGGGTACCCCAAAAGGGTTTTCATATACTTCCAGAGATAGGAGTCCTTAAGCTTGAACTTTTCACATAGGGTACAACCTAGGAAAGCATTCTGAAAATTCTTTGCTGGAAGTGGTTGATACTAGTTGAACAACTTGTTAAATAAAAATTATTCAGAAAGGAGAGAGGTACTGAACAGGAGGAATGTCCACCAATGAAAAGTTCAACAACCAGCACGGTTTTACCATGCTGAGGGTCTGACCCTGAGTGCCA
>NW_005304963.1:0-755 GCF_000412655.1 Myotis brandtii
CACTTGTTTATGCATTCATTGGTTGATTCTTGTATGTCTCTTGACAAGGGATTAAACCTGTAACCTTGGCATACTGGGCCAGCACTTTAACCACCTGTGCTATCTGGCCAGGGCTCAACCAATTTTTATTAACTCTTATATGTGAAGCTAGTTCTTGGTATGAAATCTCGGAGGGGTGGCGGGGAGTTGTTCCTACTTTCTTTTATTTCACAAAGTATTTCCCATTTTTACTTTTGCTAGCATTACACTCAGTACTATGTTCAGAGCTCAATTGCAGCAACTATCCCTAACCTATGTTTCTAATAGAACTGTCGGGCCCTGTCTCTACCACATGGCTCTTAATATTTATCTTTGTATACATGTATTTTAGAGTGAACTATCTAAAAAGAATTTATAGTAGGTAGAGTATGAATAAAACAAAGATTATTTTTACCTCAAGATATATTTTTTAACTGACTGCCTTCCAAAAATTTCCTCTTCAATTATTACTCATGAAACCTCCTAGAGCAGACAGTCCTTTTAGAACTATCCTATTTATTCTCTATATATAAATTTTCAGTTTGTTCATTCATCATTCAATAAACACTTAGTGTCTAAGTGCCAGATGAATGCTTACATGCTGATCATGTAGAAATAGAAAGCCCTTAAGGAACTTATTTGTTAACTAGTGGCATGATGCGTGAAATTTGTGCATGGTGGGGGGTTGTCCCACAGCCCGGCCTAAACCCTCTCCAATCTGGGACCCCTTGGGGGAT
>NW_005304964.1:0-755 GCF_000412655.1 Myotis brandtii
TTTTTCACAAATGTTCTTTAGGATGTTGAGGAATCCCTTATAATTCTAGTCTTATGAGGGGTTTTTTCCTATCATGAAAATGTGTTGGATTTTTGTCAAATGTTGTTCTGCATTAATTGGGAAAATCATGTCTTCCCCCCTTTGTTCTATTACTGTGCTATATTATACTGGTTGTTTTTTGTTTGTTTGTTTGTTTTTACATTGAGCCCCTTTATGTTCCTGGGATAAATACCACTTAGTCATGGTATGTAATCCTTTTTAATATGTTGTAGGGCTTGAAAATTTAATATTTTGTTGAGGATTTTTGCATTGTCATAAGTGATATTGGTGAGTAATTCTCCTTTCTAGTGATGTCTTTACCTTGCTTTGGTGTCAGGGTCATTCTTACCTCTTAGATTGAGTGAGGATATGTTCCCTTCTCTTTCAGGACATTTATACTTTCTTTTTTCTCTGCCTAGAAAGTTATTCCCCCAGATATCTACCTATGCTTCTCTGTCTCCTTATCCACACACAGTTCAATGTTATGTCTTTGGAGAGGCCTTTCCTGACTAAATACTAAAGCAGTATTCCATTAGTCGAATCCCCTACTTCATAGTTATTTATAGATTGATTACTAGGATGTGAGATCCATGTGAATAAGGACTTCATTTCATTCACTGCTACCATCGTAGCATCCAGAAGAGTATCTGATACACATTAGTCATTGAGTAATTAGTGAATGAAGGGGTTGAATGAATGAACTCTCCTCCAGAGAA
>NW_005304965.1:0-755 GCF_000412655.1 Myotis brandtii
TAGCACACATGGTATTCTCATCATTAGCATCAGAAGTTCCATGGACGTATCATAAGTAATATAAACTTCTATGGTTGTAATTTGCTTACAGTCACATAAAGAAAAAAGAAATTTCATGGTAGCTGCCTAGTTCCAGGAGTCATTTATTCTTATTAGAAAACCAAAGTCAGCAATGACATGAGCAGAGCTGACAATTACTGCATGGGAGAACTCAGAACTGGATGTCACTTGGCTGACTGTTAGTTGATATTTGGGTGGAAATTAGCCTGGACCTGGCTTATCCAAGGCATGAGTTTTGTCCAACTCAAGCCTAATTTTTAAGGTGATATGTAAAGGAAAACTCCCTACTCTCTCTAAAGGTTGAGGTATTTCTAAGCACATGGTGGTTCGTTTGTGTGGAATTACAAGACTCTTTTAAAATCTTTATTTGGTGTTGTATGGATTTGAAATTTTCTTCTTGGCTCTCTAGTTCTATAATCTGTTTCCCGTGTAGCTTACCATGGCAAATTTTCTTATGAGAGAAGCTCAGTTTCATGGACTAACAAAGCTCAAGAATCAAGTTGAAGTCCAAAGTAAGCAGTCATCATAAAATAATATTGATTAATAGATCTCTAGTCATTTCAAAATTATCTGATACAATTTGTTAACCACTTTTATAATAGCCACCAGTTCACTAGTTGTATTCCTGGAAATATTTTAATGCAATTGTTCATGAAGTTTTTAAGAACCATAAAATGATTTTTATGCTAAAAAAA
>NW_005304966.1:0-755 GCF_000412655.1 Myotis brandtii
GTATTCCATTGTGTAGATGTACCACAGTTTTCTAAGTTTGTTTCTCTTTTTATTACTAGCCACAACTTCACACCTTATAACTTGCTCAGATTACTTAACACTTCCGTGCCTCAATGTCCTCATCTATAAAATGGGGTTGACGATAATTCATGAAGAAAGAATCAATTGATTCTGTTTATAGCTCTTAGCCAGCATTCTTCTCCTGAGGAAGTATTGCTACATGTCTCCATGTAACAGGACAGTCCTTTTACCCACTGGTCAGAATCTATTAAAATAGACATATTCCTGTCTAAAGGAGTTTACACCTAAGTATAGAAAAGAACAACAAAGAAAGGGTAAATTAGTTGGGTCTATTTAACATCAATGCTTAAGGACTATCATTTTAAAAGTGCTCATGTGTTGGAAGAATTTTTATTAGAATGATGATAAAAATATTTTCAATTTTATTAAAAGAGGAAAAGGAGAATTTAATGTCATCTATAGAGTCATTTATAAGATATAATTTATTAACCACAACAGTTGAAAAACATTAAAAAGCTCTCACCTACCCAAATCTTGCCCACTCCTCAGACTACCTGTGACATTTTATGATGATCCTTCCCCAGTTCAAGAATGGTTATGGCCCTAGCCGCTTTGGCTTGGTTCAATGGATAGAGAGTCAGCCCTTGGACTGAAGGGTCCGGGGTTGGATTATGGTCAAGGGCATGTACCTCTCGAATATGAGAGGCAACCAATGAATGTGCCTCTCTCACATA
>NW_005304967.1:0-755 GCF_000412655.1 Myotis brandtii
TAATAAGCTTCATATGCCTACAATCTCCTAAATGCCTGCAAGTACATTAAGTTGTTTCACTCTTTGAGAAAATTCTCTAAGGATTGCATTACCCCATTATATAGGTGGTGAAACAGGCTTAAGAATCTTGCTCATGTAAATATTAAGTTTGAGAACAAGGCTTTGAATCTAAATCTTCCTACTTCCAGCCCCAAGAACTCTATGAATAAAGTCAGGTTTATGCCTTCCTTCCCAATCTGTATTTTATTTACCTTATTGAATTAACAAATACTTCCAGTACAGTACTGAAAAAGAGGGGACATCCTTGCCTTGTATATGATCTTAGTAGGAAAACATTGAAGCTTTCACCATTAAAAATAGTGTTAGCTGTAGGTTGTTTTTATCAAGTTGGGAATGGCCCCCTACACTCCAGTTTACTGGGTTTTAATCATTAATTGATGTTGGATTTTGTGAAATGTTTTTTCTATATCTATTTATATGATCATGTGATTTTTCTCCTTCAGTCTATTAATGGGATAGAGCACATTAATCAATTTTCTAATGTTGAACCACCCTTGCGTATCTGGGATAATAGCCACTTTGTTATGGTGTATAATTCTTTTAATATTTTTATTCTAATTTATTCATTTTTCTTTGTTGTTGAAAATATTACAGATATCCCCTTAGTTTGTTTTTTCCCATTGACTCTTCAACCCTCACCACCCCCCTCCCAGGCCTTCACTGCTCTATTGTCTGTATCCATATCTATAATAAAA
>NW_005304968.1:0-755 GCF_000412655.1 Myotis brandtii
GAATTGTGACTTTAGGATCCAAAGAAGGATAATTCTAGCATAAATATTGACTTTTTAGTGAATAATATTTACATTGCCATAAAATATAAATAATGTGATTTGGTTGCTAAATTTTAGTAAAAATCTATAGTCAAATCTTGAAGGTTGGTTATGGTTTATCAATATTAGCCTCTCTAAATGTGTAAGAATAAATGTATAAGAGAGTTTGGAAAGTGCCACTGGGGATGTTTACTAAATGGAGAGCCATTTTGGTGTCTCTGGATGGGGAGACTGATGGGAGTCTATGGGTGATGAAATGGTTAGTTAGGATTTAAGTATATTATCTAAATTTAAATAATTATGGCAAAAAAATGTAGGCTACTGACATAATTATTGGGTTTAAAGTGATAGGGTGGTAGTATAAGCAAGGTAAATTCTTACCTTAGTACAAAATAAAGAGATGAGGTCTAAATTCATAAATCTGTATTTATTTTGAAAAATTCTTTAATTTAATTTACGTTTTCTTTATAGCTTTGCTACTTTGACAATACTTCTTGCTTTTATATTCTGAATTGCAATAGAATGTATTTTTAAGGCAATCTGAGATTTCCAAAATTTGAATCTTAACTTTATCACGTAACAAGAAAATGATATTGCATCATATTGCTTTTATTACAGAATAAACTTAAAATTTACTAATATAAATTCCAATGCACACCTTTTATAAAATAACTCCAACTAGTTTTTTCTTTACTAGGCATAGTTGTGTATGCCGG
>NW_005304969.1:0-755 GCF_000412655.1 Myotis brandtii
CCGGGGGCTTTCACAGACATCTTTCAATCCCACCCGGCCCCCTTCCTACTGCCCTGCCTCCCATGTTGACCTTGACCCATCACACCTACTGTGTGCCTCTGACAATCTCCCGGGAATAGATTTGATGCCTTTCTGCCCTCTTTTTTGTGTGCGACCATAGGTGTATATAGATGTTCCGCCTGCAAACGGAGGTAATGGATGTGTGTGGATGAGTCCGCTTGCCCTGTAATAAAGTTAGGGGTCTGTCCTGCTCCAGGTTTTCATCACCAGCTTGAATGCAGCTCTTTATAGGTGTGTGAGTCAGATGGAGGATGAGTCACGTTGGGGGAATAGCTAATATGATAGAAGACAAAACCAAGACTCTAAATGTTCTCCACAGGCTGGGATGATGGGCCAAAGCCACGGAGAAATTTAATAGAGAAAAACAAGCGGCAGAATCTTAGAGGAAAAGGGCCCGAAAGGTCGGGGGCGGGAGCCTCTGATTAAATTCCGGCTGGATGGAGTTCCTCCCTCCTGACTTTTACTATTCTAGTCACACCTGTTTCTATCTGATTTTCTCTGAGTGTGTGAAGAAATTACTTAATCTATTTTGAAATCTGGTTAAATTCCCCTTAACTGGGCTAGCTTAGATTTCTACACCCCGTCAGAAGCAGACCTGTATCTCGTCCGATGTGTGATCTTTGCTTTGGAAAATGTCTAGTGATTGCACATCAGTGTTGCTTGCTATTGACTGGAACAGAGGGTCTGACGGGGAC
>NW_005304970.1:0-755 GCF_000412655.1 Myotis brandtii
GGAACACCACCAAGTCTTGGTGATTTCTGACTCTGAATCAGAGATCCATGCTCCCTCTTATTCTTTGAATAAATTTTTCCAGGAATGTGTGTGTCTGGGTGTGGGAGGGATGTTTTCTTTTTCATAAATTATTGACTTTTAAGTTATATAGTTGGGATCTTAACATGTTTAAGTTGAACCATAGTTAAGATAAACTTCTTAGACTTGAACATACAATGCTAAACAATCAATTGGATAAAACAATAGAATTATTTATGCTTCTAAAATTGGCACCTCAAGGACTTTTTCCCTCTCTACCCCTTTCCCATGCTTTACATAAAGTCTCACCCAGTTTGTTTATAAACTACATGCTGATGGAATGAAGATATAAGAATAGAAAGAAGCCAACATGAATAGTAACATAAGCATATTCATTATCTTGATTTGTGAGAGAGTACTTTAAAAGATAACCAATGGATAATCAATGACTCCAGTATCTTTTATTGGAAAATATTTTCAGGAAGCTCTTTGAAAGAAGAGAGCATTTTTACCTCAGCTGTTAATCTACAAAATTCTGTATCCAGGTATATTGCTTTTGGCTCAGCATTATTAGATTAATCTGTATCAATTGATTCTTCCTAAAAGGGGCTTTCTAGGGACAGATTATTTGTGGTGTAATTTTATCATAGCCTTATTTAATTTTCTCTCTAAAAATACTGATCTTAAGCCAATATTAATACTTATGATATCAACATTATCTGATTTCCTATTTTTTT
>NW_005304971.1:0-755 GCF_000412655.1 Myotis brandtii
CTTCATTCTTTGAATCCACCTGGACAAGAACCTGGAAGGGAAAAAACACCCTTGCATCCTGCTCAGGAAAATCTGTTCAACTCAATACTATCCACATCTCCTCTAGGAAGGCTCATTGAAAGGCAAGCTCTCGAGGGGTTCACCTGCACTTGTGTATAATGCTATTAAGTCTTCTCTGACTGTGATGGTTTTACATTGGGCTTGAAAGCAAAATATGAATCAGCTTATAAATGTGAGAAATTTCAGGAAAGCATTCATAATCGACCAGAAAACAAATTTTCCGGCAGATTATGCCATGAATATATTTATTTAGTCAAACATTTATTGAACATCTCCTAGGCATCATGCCAGGCATTGTGCGAGGTGCAGAGATCAATGATGACAACATACATCTTCTGCTCTAAAAGAATTCTCAGAAAAGTTGGGGGAAGGAGACTTGCAAATCTTTTTTTTTAAGTAGTAGTGACAGAGATATGCACAAGATACTATGGAAACACCTAATCAGCCTTGTGGTAAGACAAGGTCAGGAAGACTTCTTGGAGGAGGTAATATCAAAGCTAAGTCTTATAAGATGGCAAAGATCTAGCTAGGGAGGATATATCATGCACAAAGACATTACAGCGAGAGCTAGTATAGCATGTCTACAGAATTGCAAGTACTTCCATGTTTCTTGCATATAAAATATGAACAGTGGAATGAGGTGAGGCTGGATAAGCAGGGGAGGGGTAAATTATTGTTAACAGTGGAAGTGGGGG
>NW_005304972.1:0-755 GCF_000412655.1 Myotis brandtii
TACCTCATCAATTCTTCACCTTCTCATAGAGCCTTTCCTCAGGACAACTTGTTCTTATTTCTCTCTTTTCCTTGCCAGCCACCGTCTCATTTCTTTGGTTCCCTTTGCAACAATATGCTTTAAGACCGTTGTATAAGAACACTTTTCCCCAAATTTTCTCCTCCCGTTTCATCATAAACTGACTTCAGTCCAGTTTTCTCCCAAACATCCACTGAAGCCAACCTTTACATTGCTAAATCCAGTGGCCTGTTCTCAGTCCTCACCTCTAATCTCTCAGCAATGTTTGATAATGATGATCACTCTTGCCTACTTAATGCATGTTAATCACTAAACTTTAAGGGCACATCCCTCTCTTGGTCTTCCCCCTACCCCATGGATTGTTTCTACTTATTGTGTTTCCCTAGTTTCTCAGAACTCTTGTGCACTAGGGCGTGAACTTGGACCTCTTATCTTCTCTACTTGCTTTCACTTCCTGATAACTTCATTTCAGGTTTTTTATTTTTATTTTTAGTCTGTATGCTAATACGGTCTCCAGATTTGTAAATTCAATTGCCAATGTAACATGTCTTTTTGACTGAGTAATAGAGACCTTGAACTAAACATGTACATAACTGAGCAAGTGACTTTTTCCCAAGCCTGCTTCTCTAGCAGTCTTCTCCATCTCATTTGGTGGCAGTTTCATCCTTACCCTGTTCAGGTCTAAAACTTCAACAACTGCTCAGACCAATGACCTTTCATTTGTTCTGTGTTCATTT
>NW_005304973.1:0-755 GCF_000412655.1 Myotis brandtii
TTTGTCATACACAGATTTGTATTTCATGAACATTGTTTGGACAGCAATATGTGGCTAACAAGATTTTTGATTCTACCTCAGGGATTTGGATAGAAAGGCCAGTGTTGACTCAGTGGCCGGAGATTGGTGGCCCGAGATTGGTGGCCCACATTCATTACTTCAGTATCAGCTAAGTAGCTTGGGTTCTGATCAAGCCCTAATTTATAGACTTCCAGGATCCAGAGAAAAATGTCTTTAATTTTTAAAGTAGCATTTTCCACTTACAAATATATAATTAATATTAATTGCAGAAAATGTAGAAAATAAACAGGAGCAAAGCAAATAAAATCGAAATACTCTATAACTCTGTCACTTATAATTAGCTACTGTTAATAATTTTGGCAAATATTCCTGCAGTGTTTTTTCTGTTTATATACATATACATATACACACACATAATTACATGTAAGATTTTCAACAAAAGTAGATAAATATAATAGCTTTTATCATTGTTATTCTTTTCCCAACATATATAATTATGCACAATTTTATGACATGCATTTTTTCTAAAATATAATTAGTATTTTATTATAAAAGTGATAAAATGCTAATAAAAATAGAATCTTCTCTTAAGCAAAAATGAGATAATTAGAATCATCAATTTCTCCTCCTAAAGATAATGATAAATATATTTCATTTTTTTCTTCTATGTTGGATTCTGTCAATCAGCATTTGAGTGCGCTAAAGATTTTTACATGTTGAACTAAACTATAACA
>NW_005304974.1:0-755 GCF_000412655.1 Myotis brandtii
AAAAAAAAATTACAGGGTTGGGTTTGAAATGTTTTTAATTAATTCTTATTAGCCTTATTATATCCTTTGGAAAATTCTTTGAGAAAGTGAAAATTTCTTCTATTTTATTATATCCAACAAGCTCTGTAAATGGCATTTCTAAGTCTATAAAATAATAATGAATATTTCTTGAACATTTATTATGGGCCAGGTACTGTGCTAAATACTTGAAAATGCATTATCTCACCTAGACCTCTCTTGCTACTGAAACCCTCATTTTACAGATGAAGAAACTGAAGTACTGAAAAGTTACATAATCTGTAAAAGGTTATACAGGTCAGAAGTGGTAGAGCTGGGATTTGACTACAAATTCAGGAGCCCAGCCTCCTAAACACTATGGCAAGGCCATTTCAGCATATCACTCCATCTCTAGCTCCAGGTCCAGGCTGGTAGGACCAGTTGCTGACTAGTTATGTCATTTATGTTTTCTGGAAACAGATACTGAAGCAGAGTTACTGAATAAGTAGTGTATTGGAGGGTAAAAATAAAAGGAGATAAAAGGAGGAGGAAGCCAATTCTGCTTCACACCACAATGCAGTCGCCTCCAGAGGAGATTGCCTTATTTTATATTAATGGAGCCCCATGTTGTACAGAAATGGCCAGGCCTAGTACCCCTAACATGCTTAGTCACTGACTGGTGGTTCCTAGGAAGAACATGGCTATGACTCAAAACTTGAGACAGATCCTGAATGTCCTGTAGCTGGAGACTGGCAGCT
>NW_005304975.1:0-755 GCF_000412655.1 Myotis brandtii
CAGGAGCCAGGATCCCCGGCTCACTCGTCATCTGCTCTGCAGCCAGACGCCCTGCGCTCCCCCCTCCGTTCTCTGCGGTCGCTGGAGGCCTGCTGTCTTCACGTCTCCCCAGAAGATGTGTGGGTAGCAGGTGTGGCTTGGGTTTGATAAGAACGTCACTGCACACATCCTTTCCTCTGGTTGGAATGCCACCGGCAGAGGAAGGACAGCGAACAAACAGCCCTCCCTGCCCCCCGCCCCGTTGCTATTGACTGAAGTGGAAGCTCCTGACCATTAATCCAAGGCCTCTTCCACCCAAAGGAACCCATGCCGTTGGGGCCGGAGCGCCGGCTGCCTCCTGCCATTCTCCCTGCTGATGCTCAGGGCCCAGGAGAGAGGTCAGGGCTTCTCAAGCCACTTGTTGCGAGGAACCAGGGCCGTGTCCATCCTGTCGCGGGCACGCCACCGAGCCCAGCTCATCGCGATGAGCGCGTGGTGTGAGTGGGGAAAGGCAGTGACTCTCCCTCTGCGGCTGTGAATTAGTCCACAGGGTCCCAGATCTGAGCAGGCAGGTGGGAGGGAAAAGGAGGCCCAGCAATAACCTGCAGGCGGCAGCCTCACAGCACAGAACTGGAACCTGGGCCTCGGAGAACGAGAAGGGGTGTGGTTGAGCGTGACTTAGGCCACAGGTGACACAGCAAGAGCCTTTCCTAGCAGACAAGTCACCTAACGCCCCTCTAAAGCAGGGGCAGGAGCAGTGCCCACGCTCCACATTC
>NW_005304976.1:0-755 GCF_000412655.1 Myotis brandtii
GACTTTTTAAAAATTAGAGGGAAAAATGCTACTCTTACACATTGCTGTGTTGCTTCATATGTTGGGCATTTAAGGCAGAAATATCAGTGAGCTTCCCTTTGAACTTGACAGGAACCTTGAAACTTACTGCTTTGTAGGTGGGTAGTGAAAGCCCTGACTTCATGGACATCTTTTTGCCTCATAAAACATCACTCTAGAGACACTAATCTCTGAAGCTGTGACATTTTAACTTTTTCATCTGCACCAGTGTACTTTTTATCTTATTTTTTTAACTTTTTACTTAAACCGACTGGCCTCTTTTTGGGCATGTTATCTGATAACATTTGCTGAGTTTTTATGGTACCCTTGACAGCAGGAGGTAAGGAAAACAAAAGCTGAGAAATCAATCTTGATTACAGAGGGCCTCTCACCTACTGCTTGCTCCATAGACCTGCTCTCATACCTAACAAAAGGCGCTGTGAGAGTTTGTGAGAAAGAGACACTGGTGGAACACATTATTTCAACTTGACAACTAGTTAATAGCTACTAATTTGTAGCAACTTAGTGGATATTCTTAGTATTTTGACTTAGGGTTTGATTCCTCGTGGAGAACATTAGCACACGGGAAATGGTTGAGTTTGTCAAAGTGTCAGTCACCAAATCCGTGACGGATTTATTAGGTGGAGTTGGTAGTTAGGGGGACAAGAAGAGGTACAAGGTTATGGCTGGAGATCTCACCAACTCCTACAGATTTAAGGGAAGTGTTTCTGTGCTCT
>NW_005304977.1:0-755 GCF_000412655.1 Myotis brandtii
AGAGAGAGAGAGAGAGAGAGAGAGAGAGAGATGTGTCTGTGTATGTGAGAGAGAGAGAAGTTTTTTGTGGAAGGCAGAGAGATGAGGCACTGAGAAAATGGAAAAATATGGAGGTTTAACTCCTCATTTTTCCCAGGACTGGTGTTTGGATGGTGAGGTAGAGGCAGTGGTAACAGTCTTCACAACGTTCTCTGAAAACTATAAGCATCACGTCAGCTGAGCTCCAGGTGCAGAGCTGCCTGTTGACGACAGGTTTATTGAGCTTAGCGTGTGCAGAGCACTTGCCCTCTTCCTTTAAATTGCAAACAGATTGCAGCGCTGTAGGCAGTGTCATTGAGAAGGTGGCAACTGCCTTACTCCATCTCCAAAGTCTCCCAGAGTCAGCCTGGACTCTGACAACCCCAGGCCACTCTGGCTGGACTTCTGGGCCCTCAACAAGGGCAACTTTCTATACAAGGCTGGTCCTTCAGTGTTTAGTTTTCAAATTCCTTGTGTCAGTGGTTTTGCAAGCATGACCCCAGACCAGTAGCTTCCGCATCACCTGGGGACCTGTCAGAATGTAAAATCCTGGGCTCGCACCCCAGGGCTACTGAGTCAGAGACTCTGGGGGTGGGGTCCTGCAATCAGTAACAAGCCCCCAGGCATCTCTGATACCAGGTAAAGTTTGCAAAACAATGCTCTGTATAATTTTTAAAACTTGAATGGAAGTGAAACAAAGCTCCTTTGGTCTGCTGTCTCCAGATGGAGATCTTCTT
>NW_005304978.1:0-756 GCF_000412655.1 Myotis brandtii
GGTTTCCAGGTGCACAGCATGAAAGATCTGTCCTCATAGAGAAGAGGAGGCTCTTCACCTGTCCTTGCCTGGAGTCCCTTCTATGGGATCAGTAGCAACGTGGGGATAGTATTGGGTACAGTAATTTCGAAGTTAGGTGTCTAGGGTTAGAAACAGGAGCAAGGAAAGCATCTTCCATGCAGGCAGGCTTCCTGGAGGAGGAAGACTTGGAGAGGGCCCAGTGGTGTTTTCCGGCTCCCTCAGCATGTTGCCATCCAAGGACAGGATCTCACCCACATCCACCCTGTGGTGCTGGTA
The DNA here is from genome assembly GCF_000412655.1 of Myotis brandtii. Classification (NCBI taxonomy): domain Eukaryota; kingdom Metazoa; phylum Chordata; class Mammalia; order Chiroptera; family Vespertilionidae; genus Myotis; species Myotis brandtii. The sequence continues at coordinate 298 of NW_005304978.1, forward strand.
CACCGTGCTGGTGTAGGTCACGTGCTGGAGGATGAAATTCAAAAGCTTCCGGTCACTGGTTGAAATAGTCAGCTGCTTCTGGCCTCTTCCCCGCACCACACTGTCTGGGAGGTCAGCGAGGGTGTTGAGTGTCCCCAGAGAAGCTGTCAGGGTGACCTAAGGTGGGTGAAGTACAAAGAAGCTAAATGGAAGGAAAGGCACATACCCAACATGGCCTGCAAGGGGGCAGAGCATATTAGGGTGAGAGAAGCTCATGGGTGCCCCAGAAGCTAGGGCCTGGCTCTGCATGGTGTCCCTGCTCTGGTCAGAGCAAAGGAGAATTTAGCCCTGGGGCCTGGTGCATTCAAGGGCAGTTCCTTCTCTCTTCTTATCTGTTGGCTTGCAGAACACCATTCTTTTGACTTCAGTTTGCCAACTCCTCCGCTGGTTTGGCTCAGTGGACAGAGCGTTGGCCTGCAG
>NW_005304979.1:0-756 GCF_000412655.1 Myotis brandtii
CTATCAGAAATGCAGCAAGTTGATTTCTACCCTCGTAAAGTTCCTTTGAGATGACAGGTCTCTTGGCTCCTGCCTTTGTTACTTTCCAATCCAGCCTTGACACCACAACTAAAATTCTGTCCGAAGTGCAGACGTGTTCATGTTCTCCCCTCCAGAATGTGCAAGTCTGCACAGCAGAGAAGTGAGGCGCTCACACTCTGGAGGCCAGCCAGTGGGATTTGACCTCCCTCCACCACTTCCCAGCTGGCCAACCTTGGGCACATGACTTCCTCATCTCTAACCAGCCTGTTGTGAAGTGCACATAGCATACTGCTAATGAATTTTTACAGAGTGACTTCACAAAGTGAGCCCCAAGTACATGATTGTGTGACAGGATGTTAAATTGCAAGTTTCAGCTGAGACCAGGATAAAATAGCAAATGGGACCTTCCAAACAAAGTTAGGTATCAGGCCAATACACAGATTTTCAAAGCAGGTGGCCAGGAGCGAGTTAGCTAGTTCTAGCGCCTGCAGGACAATGAGTAGGGTGAAGCCAGTGGAGACGGAAGACCGTCTGTGAGGAGCTTTTCTTGACAGAAATCCATCCTGGACTCTGCTGTCACCTCAGGAGGGAGGTTTGGGATGGTGCCAGCTCCCTCACCTCATGTCTAATTGAGGGAGAAGGGAGAGCATCTCCATGGGACAAATTAGAAACCTGAATGTGTGTCCCCTGATGAATGACTTCTACTTTATTGTCCCTTGTTATTTAACCTAGGGC
>NW_005304980.1:0-756 GCF_000412655.1 Myotis brandtii
AAAAAATAACCTGTTAATTTAATTATAAGCAAATCTTCGTTAAAAACATTTTAAAATTAACATGGTGTTAATGTTCACATGTGACATACGGATGGAAAATTTTGCCCATTTAATCGGAAGTCCGTTAAATCGAGGTCTGCAAAATCAAGGGTTTTCTGTAAGTCATTCACAATATCCTTGGCACTTTCGGAATTAATTATAGTGATTAGCGGTCCTTAACTGTGTGGCAGCCATTGTTCTAAACCTCTTGTGCATAGATATTGCTTCATTTTGTCCTAGCCCTAAGCCCCGTAAAGTTAGGTGCTATTATTATTCCTATTTATCATGAGGAAACTAACACATAGTGAGGTCAAACAGCAGCCAAAGGTGGACTTGGGGCCTAATTTGTGCCAGGCAGACCCCATGCTGGTACTTTAACTATCAGGACCTCATGTGATTCCCACGAGGCAACCTACAAAGGTCTGCCAATACAGAGAGCAGCTGCTAAACACCAAAGCAGCCCCTAGTAACGCCAGGCAGCTGGATCAACTTGTAACACACTCGTCTCACCCAGAGATTTCTTCAAACACTAATGAAATGAGTGTGTGCTGGTGAAAAGACAAGCAAAACGCAAAGCAGGGAAGAGAACACACTGGAGACTGGGAGGGAGAGGCTTTGAGACCCTAGCGCTTCGTATTCAACCTCAGCGACCTACCTCTCCTACCCTCACCTGAGATTAGGCTTGAAGGTTTTTGAGTGTCATCATTCCATGATTCC
>NW_005304981.1:0-756 GCF_000412655.1 Myotis brandtii
ACACACACACACACACACACACACACACGAACCTTTTGCATTTGGGAAAGTAATTGAGTTCATTGAGTCTTGCAGGCCTGGAGTGTCAGGTGCCAAGAGGTGGTAGACAATGAAGCCAGAACAGTCACCTGGGGCCAGTTGAAGGGGTATATTCATTACCTGGGTACCGTGAGCTCTCTCCCAGAGGGTGATGCAGACTCATTGAAGACTTGTGAGCAGGGAAGTGATATGACTGCATTTGTCTCTTAGGAAGGTAGCTAGCGATTATGTAGACTAACGGTTGCATTGAGGAAGAGACTGGAGTGATGGAGACCTGTGAGGCTGGGCTCTCTAGAGATGGCGTGGTCTGAGCGAAGAAAGTGGTGGTAGAGATGGACAGGAAATCCTTTGGAGCCTTTTTGCGTTAGCCCATGGGGGTAACTGGTGATGGTGCAGGGGGCCGAGGGAAGGAGATGAGGGTGACTGGTTGAGTGGTGAGGTGAATAGGGAAGCCATTGGCTGAGTTGAGGAAACAGGAGGAAGAGGCAAAATGCACGTGTATGTTGTTTTGGGGATGTGCATAGAAGGGGGTTTGGTTTTAGATCTAAGGACTCTCTGGGGTTGCGAGGCGGGATGGATGCACCTCAACGAAGCTCAGGCAGTGACGGGCCTGGGAATGTGAATTTGGGAGCTTGAAGCTGTGCGTACATTCTGCTGTTTGAATATGTGTGAAATAGGGATTCTCTTTGTTTCCTTTTAATTTCCTACTCATCCCTT
>NW_005304982.1:0-756 GCF_000412655.1 Myotis brandtii
TTCATCAGTACCGCTTATGTGTTTTATATGTTGGAAATGAGGTATATTTTGCATAAAAACAGCAAGTTGCATTTTGTTCAGTGAATATATAGGATGCTTTGCTGAGTGCTGGGTGTCTAATGAAGAAAAAGGCTTTTGCCACCTCTCAGTATTTGAAGTGAAATTACACTGGCATATTCTCTTGGGAAAAGTCCAGAATTCCAGTTTTGGCGTCGGACGGATAGGACATATTTGCTCCTCGCCGCAGCCACAGTCATTGGAGAGGGGGCTTTACATTTGATTTGCTCCCACGGTGAGGCCTGTCCTGTGGACAACAAACCCCACACGTCTGTGGTTTAATAAGAATGTGCTTCTTATTCATGCGAAGAGCCCGGAGAAACTGTTTCTCTGCAGCAGTTCCTTTCAAACAGTGACCTGGAAATCTCGTTAAGATTTCATTCGTGTCCACGCAGTAACTGCACCTGACTTTAGGACGATTCCCGCAGAAGAGGGAGCGTGAAGAATCCATCACCGAGGCGGTGCGGGCTGGCCTGGGATCTGACACAGAACGGAGCACCGGCCCTCCCGTGGCTCCGGGTCTGAGGCAGCCACCTGTTTCCTTTCCTCTGTCTGCATCCCTTGCCAGCCTGGCCCACTTTAGACTTTTTCCTGTTCTAGCCAGCAATCTTTTGGTTATTCCGTAGGAAGTGGAACCTTCCAGAAATCATTTAATGGAGAAAAGGGGGAAGGAAAGAAAGACCCAGCATTGTTGAGCAG
>NW_005304983.1:0-756 GCF_000412655.1 Myotis brandtii
AAATATTAGACAGATTTGTATGTTGATAAAGAAAGATCACAAGGTACATAGTTAAGTAGGAAAAAAAAGATTTGGTAGTATAATTTCTTCCCATTTGTGTTTTAAAAAAGGGAATATATGCAGATGTCATTGTGGTAGAATGAACTTTGAAAGGATAAATAAGGAAATGATAAGGGAGTTGTTTTGAGTAGAGAACTGAGAAACAAAAGCTTTTAACATTAGATGGAGATCTTTTTTCATGATTTATCCTTTTGTGTCACTTGATTTTAACACATTGCTTTAAAAAAATCAAGTTAATTTAAACATTAAAAAAACCAACTTGCCTAAAATGCCTTTAATTTTTAAAAATATAGTGTGTCCATTAAGTTAATGAAACTTGGTCCACTGACCATTTCTCATCTTAAGAGATAAAATAATGAAAACATCCTTCCAGAAAGGAGAAAGCATCTGAAAAGTTATCAGAGAGAACATGACCAGTGTTTGCAAATAAAGAGAGCAGAATAGAGATAATGAGACATTCAAACATAGATACTGAGAGATTTAAAAATATGCTTTTTAATTGATTTTAGAAAGAGAGGAAGGAGGAAGGAGAGAGAAACATAGATGAAAGAAGAACATCAATTAGCTGCCTCCTGCACAGTCCCCACCGAAGATTGAGCCCACAACCTGGGTGTGTACCCTGATGGGAATTGAACTGGCAACCTCTTGTTATATGGGTTGATGCTTAACTACTGAGCCACACCAGCCAGGTGATAT
>NW_005304984.1:0-756 GCF_000412655.1 Myotis brandtii
GTAGATAGTCCAGATGTGGGAAGGCCTGCCCATCTCTTTTCTTAGGGGAACAGAGGAATTCCTTGCCCACCTAGGCTAAGGTAGAGGTCGATGGTGAGGAAATCCAACTGTAGAGGACATTGGTTGTTTTGAGTTGGCTAGATCCTCACCATCCCTTCCCAATTAGAGCCCATTTTCTATCAACCAAAGGGACCAGATCTTTTTCCCTGTCCCAGCATGGTCAGAGGTACACAAGTCCCCGAGACCTTTCCACCTCCCAGCATGCTGTAGAAGTCAGTCCAGTGATGTCACTTCCCAGATGTGCAAGTGATAGAGTGAGGGCTCCCAGGACCAGTGGCGACCCACCTTTGGCTTATTTACAAGAAGCATCTCTTCCCTCCGCCCCCAGCGCAACAGCTTCCTGGTTTTGCCTCCTTCTCCTGAGCCTTCCTGGCAGTCACCCTCTCTCCCCTGCCATTCAAAGTTGGACTTCCTCAAGGCTCGGTCCCAAGTGCTCCACCTTTTTCTCAAAACCAGCTGACAACAGATGGTATTGAGGAGTGGTTTTTATTTGCATTTTTCAAAAGATGTAAGCATCTTTTCATATGCTATTGGCCACTTGGATATCTTCTTTTATGAGATGCGCATGTGTCTTTTGCTTGCTCTCCCCCCTCTTTTCCTTATTGGATTGTTGCTCTTTATAATATTTTGGCTATGAGTTCTTTTTCACCTCTCTCTGTGTTTCTATTTCTTCTCCTACTTTGCTGCCCATTTTTT
>NW_005304985.1:0-756 GCF_000412655.1 Myotis brandtii
TTTTGCAGATATAATTAAGTTACAGCTCTTGAGATGGGGCAATTACTCCAGGTTGTCCAGATGGGGAGGATGTCATCAGGGGTGTGATTATAGAGACCAGGTGATGTAAAGAGCAGAGAGAGATTTGAAGGTGCTTCCCTGCTGGCTTTGAAGGTGGAGGAAGCAGCCAGGAACCAAGGGATGAAAGAAATGTTAACTAGAAGTTTGAAAACTAGGAAATGGAATCTCCCCCAGAGCCTTCAGAAGGAAGCAACCCTTTACTGGCCTATTGTTGACACCATCCGTTTAGGCCAGTAAAATTGATTTTTGACTTCTGACCTCCAGAATTGTAAGAGAATACATTTGCAAGCTTGAAGCCACCAAGTCTGTGGTGGTTTGTTACAGCAGCCACAGGAAACTAGTAAACTCTATCTCATGCTGTGTTCTTAGTTCACCATTTGATACTCTCTTTGCCACCCTCAAGGTCTGAATTAACTTTCCCATGCCCTGGGGAAGTGGACAGTCCTTCCAGGTCAGAACAGTTGGCTAACAAATACTTAACATGCGTGCTAGGAGATCAACCCTAACCAAGGCCTTGTGACAGATACCACACAATGGCCCTCCAGGAGTCTATGAGTTATCTACGGCGCAACCCTCAAACTCATTGGCCCCAAACCATACCCATTTAATTATCTCCCAGTTTCTGTAGGGCAAAAATTCAGCTGCTACTTGGAAAATAAGTGGTTCTGGCTCAGGGTCTCTCATGAGGCTGCAATC
>NW_005304986.1:0-756 GCF_000412655.1 Myotis brandtii
GTCCTACTTACTTACTGGAATAGTAAAGGTATAAAGCCGGAAAGAACTAAATTGGCATTTTGCCTGGAGAAAGGTCATTATTGGCATACTAAGGGGGCATTCTGCATGTCCCACCTGTATCTGTGCCCTGCTTAACATTCATTAAATACAGTGTGCTTGGCTCTTTACAGATGTGGCCTTTATTTTTCACAAGGACTCGTACAAAGTAGGCTTTGCGAATCTTATCTTCCAGGTAGGGAAACTAATATTCAGAGAAATTTAATGACCTGCCCAAAGTTGGGCTTTGGATTCATAAGGGCTGGGGGAAGTGGGGTTCCCCTGGACCAAGTTTCCAGTAGGAAAAGATTCATAGGTTTGCTTGGAAATGAGAACTACTATGCTTTTAAAATGGGGCCAGGAGAGAAGGGAAGCAGTATTGCTTTTGTGAGGGTGAAAATTGGTTCTTGGGGACCGAAAAAAATCTTAGAGGGTCCCTCCAAAGCTAAAATCTACCCGACAAAATCTTATTCTTTAGTATTTCATTTCTCTCATTCTTTTTTATTGGGGGGTGGAGTGAAACATATGCAGCTGACATTATTGAGTTCATGCAAAATACACTACACATAGCAAGGGCAATGCTACAAAACTATGACAAATTGATGGCTGTGATTGGCAGACTCTCTCTTGATGGTTCGCTCCATCCATCTCAGCAGATGGAATGCATGTGCCTACTGGCTGCTTTGTGGATGTTTGTGTTTGATCCTCAATGCTTTCATA
>NW_005304987.1:0-756 GCF_000412655.1 Myotis brandtii
TAGCTTGCTAGGGCTACCATAACAAAGTGTCACAGACTAAGTAGATTAAATGGAAATGTATCATCTCACAGTTCTGGAGGCTAGAAGTCTGAGAAAAAGGTGTTGGTGAAATTGTTCTTTCCTGAGGTCTCTCTCCTTGGTTCACACATGACCATCTTCTTCCTGTGTTTTCGTATGAACTTCCTTTTGTGCACATTTGTGTCCTAATTTCCTCTTCTTTTAAAGACATCAGTCATGTTGAATTAGGGATCCACCCTAATGACCTCAGTTTAACTTCATTATTTTTAAAAGATTCTATCTCTAAATACTGTGACATTCTGAGGTATGAATTTTGGGGAAACACAACTCTGCCCATAATACTACATATGATTACTATTATATTAGAACATTTTCTTTGACTAAGAAGTTCACATTTTTCTTCTGATTTCAAAATAAATTAAAACATGTGCATGGGCCTCTAAAAGTACTATGGGCCCATGGCCCTGTGCCTGTTGCTGGTAAGTTTGTCCTGAATACCTAAAGGAACGACAATTGACTTGAATTCTGAAGGATGAGTAGTTTTCTAGAGCAGCGCTTCTCAACTTTACAGGACATGTAAATCACCTGGAATCGCATTTAACTGCAGATTGAGATTCAGTAATGTCTAGGGTGGGGTCCAGGATTCTGAATACCTAAAAGGTCCCAGGTGATGCTACTGGTGTAGGGACCAAATGGTAAATAGTAAGGGTCTAGAGCAGTGATGGCGAACCTATGACA
>NW_005304988.1:0-756 GCF_000412655.1 Myotis brandtii
ACAACACTCAACCAACTGAGCCACACCAGCCAGGGCCTGCCTTTTCATTTTTAAAATAATGATTAAAAACAAACAAACAAACAAACATGAAAATTGAACTTTTATTATGAAAAATTTCAAACATACACTAAAGTAGACAGAAAAGTATAATGAACTCACCGAATACTTTTCACTGACTTCAACAATTAAAGACTCCCACCTGTCTTCTTTCATCTCTTTCCCCACATACTCCTTCCTGGGCCAGAATTATTTTAAGTAAGTCCCAGACATCATACCATTTTATACAAAATATTTTAGAATGTATCTTTAAAAGATGTGGACTTAAAAAATAGCCATAATACCACTAATACTCTTAAAATGAATAATTTCTTAACATCATCAAACAACTGATCCGTGTTCAAATTTCCCTGAAATAGGATTCAAGTAAGGTCTGCATGCAGCCCTTGATATTGCTTTAGTCTCTTTGAATTGCCCCCTCCCTTTCTTGTTTTCTCCTTGCACTTTGATGAGAAATTGAGTCATTCATCCTGTTTGGATTTGCTGATGGCATCTGCACAGCTTACCCGTTCCTCTCTCCCCTATGGTTTCCTGTGAATCAGTAGATCTAGAGGCTGATTAGAGCCGGACTGCATTTCTTCAGCTCCCATATTGCCTCAAATAACTGAGTGATGGCAGGACCAAAAAACAGCTTTCTTGAGTAAAAGAGGCAGCCCCTAACCAATCTTGCATTTCCAGACTGTAAAGACTAAGATTCTC
>NW_005304989.1:0-756 GCF_000412655.1 Myotis brandtii
TCTCTGGAAGGTTTTAGAATCTTATCTTTGTCCTCAATCTTCTGAAATTGCATGTTAATGTTATTTGGTTTGAGTCAGTATTGACCCATTGCATTGGGCAGTCAATGTACGCATTTAATCTGACAAATCCTGTTATTAACTTTAGGAGATGTTTTGAATTCTTTTGAACTATTCCGCTCCACTGCTTTTTTGTTTTCCTGTCTTAGAACTCCTATTATTTGGATGTTAAGCCACTTAGACTAGTCCAATAAAATGTCTATTGCTCCACTATTTGCTCCCTCTTTTCTGAGAAGTATCTGGAACTTTACCCTTGAATATTTCATTTTCTATTTTTCATTTCCATGAGCTCCTTTTTGTTCTCCAAATATTTCCTTTTTTCTAGAATCATTTCTTATTTCAGGATACAATAATTTTTAAATATCAAAAGGGCTGAGCTTTTTGTCTTTTCTACTTCCTACTGAATCCCTTGTGTCTGGCACATGCTGGGCCCTCAGATACTTGTTAAATGTATCTCTCTGGGGATATTTTTATAGATTTTATTCTCTCTGCATAGTCTATTTTCTTCAAAATTTTATTTTCTATTTATTTTGGCTTCTTTCACATATATCTGCTGACTCTTGGTTGTCTGCTCTTATTTAAAAGCTCAGCTTTAAAAGCTGATCAGAAGGTTTTTCTACGTAGGCAGAATTTGTTGACATTGGATTTCTTTGATAGGATTAGTCAAATAGAATTTTAAATATTCATCCCAGTTTTTTT
>NW_005304990.1:0-756 GCF_000412655.1 Myotis brandtii
ATTATGAGTCCTGATTATAGCATTTAGTGAGTAGGAGACATGTATTATGCCTTCCTGACATCTCATAGTATCTTTCACAATTCTAAATATATAGTAAATATTCATTAAATTTAAATAAATATATATATCTTAGAACATTATATCAGAAACCACTTAACCTCCCCTGAGGAACAGGTGCCCTTTTTCCTTTCTGAAAAGAAGTTATACAAGTTCCTTCTTTGCTTTGACCGCCAGGAAAACCATACATTTTACACTCAGTCACAGCTAACATTTATTGAGGACTGCATGAGGTTACTGTCCCAAGCACTTTGCATGTCTGAAGTTATTTAATCTTCAAAACAATTCTATAAATAGGTATTATCATTTTTCCCATTTTACAGCTGAGGAAGCTGTGGCACAGAGAGGTTGAATAACTTGCCTAAGGACACATAGCTACTAAGTAGCAAAGTCAGGATTTGAATCCAGACAATGTGGGTCCAGAGTCTGTGTCCCTAACTATTACATTTACATCTGTCTCATATCCTCCAGGCCTGTTTCCTCTGCTCTGTCCCCCTCAGTGAGGTACTGTGTGGAATACCTGGACAGCAGATGTCAATGTGCTCTCAGTCGAAAGAGCTGGAAAGGGATGGCCATCAGCATTTTTCCAGCCCATACTGATCTAAACTTCTTTCTCTGAATCACAGTCAGACCTTGAAGATATTGCAGGTATACTTCCAGGCCACCAGAATGAAACCAGTATCACAGAAAAGCAAGCCA
>NW_005304991.1:0-756 GCF_000412655.1 Myotis brandtii
TGCTATTTCAGAATTTCCTAAATTCTCTTTTGTTCATGGTACCATTAATGTTCATGGGGTCTTCATAATTTTTTTCCCTACAACACCCCCCAGAGTCTAAAGAAATAACTAACAATTCCAGCAGAAGATGTGAGCCTTTTCTTGCTTCAGGAGAATGGAATAGCACTTGTATTTGTGAGCTCTGTAGGCTAAACTGAGTCCATCTTTTTGAAGTTCACAGGTTGTTTGGCTTCCAGGAGATGAAGCAATTTCAGAGGTGACTCATGTTATCCCTTGATAAGTGAAATCATGATGTCATGCGCTCATGTCCTCCTTAGGTACACAGGCTCATGGGACTTCTGGACTCTTAGGAAAGTGATGGGTTGGGTGTATTTGGGACGGGATCCTCTCAAATATTAGGCAACATTGTAATTTATATTACTTATTCAAAAATAATTGCTGATCATAGCAGTGCTGTTAAAGGCATATGACTATCTTTAATGTGAAATCATTTCCCAAAACTCAGTTTAAAAACAATTGCCCAAGTTGTTTTAATTATGTTTTAGTGTTCTAAACTACCCGCCCATCTTGTTGACCTATATGCTCTATGTAAACTGTCCTGTCTGTGTTGTTTTAAAACAAGTCCTTGTGCACCGACTCCCTCTCTATCATGGGAAGAAGGTAGTTTCATCCTTATCACACTATTAGGGGAATATAGTGCTTTATTTTTTTTTAAATCTTCACTGAAGGATATATTTTTATTGATTTTTTAAAAAA
>NW_005304992.1:0-756 GCF_000412655.1 Myotis brandtii
TTACTTCTTGCGTGAATTTTGGGACACCCTTTAATAGCAGGGCCAGTTGTTGACACACATGTATAAATGAGGCCAGGGCCAACAGCAAGGACCAGGGCTAACTGTGGGCACACTAGCAATTTTAAGGCTCTGGATGTTGGCATGTTCTCCTGTGGCTTAAGGGCCTTGCCAGAGGTATATTAGCAGCAGTGGAGGCTGTTGATAGGAGCTGAGCTGGCAGGGTGCAGGTGCATAGCTGGAAGGGTAGCTGTAAGTGAGTTCAGAAATACAGGTTAGTGACAGGAGTCAGAGGCAAATCAGGGCTAACAAGCAGCTGTGGGGGTCCCTGACTGTCAGTCCACTCTGTGACTTTAGGGTCTTACTATAGGTGCACAGCAGTAGAGGTCTATGACTGGAGTCAAACCAGGGGCTTGCAGGTACACAGCTGGAAGGCTATCTACATGAAAACTCAGTGGTGCAGTCTAGTGTTAGGAGTTAGGGCCAAATTTGGTCCAGTAGGTAGCTGTGGGTGCCCTTGCTGTCAGCATGCACTCCCATGGTTTCAGGGTCTCATCACAGGTGAAGGCACAGCAGTGGAAGGAAGAACTTCTCAAACACAATGGAAACCTAAATAATGGAGGAATAGATCTGTGTTTATTAGAAGACTGAATTAAGAGAGTGAAAAAGAATACATAGAATGAAGGCAAATATTTCCAATATAAATTATTGGCATGCCCTAACCGGTTTTGGCTCAGTGGATAGAGTGTCAGCCTGCGG
>NW_005304993.1:0-756 GCF_000412655.1 Myotis brandtii
ACGGCATTAGGAAGGTTGAGAACCACTGACCTAGATGGTTTTCTGGCACTTACGAGCCCTCTGGCAAGACAGACGGATTTCTAGGGCCACCAGCAGGATGCACACACAGGCCCCTCTTTCCCCACCCACCCAGGGTCAGCCCAGCCAGGCCTTCCTCTCTTGCTCGTTGAAAGGCCACAGGATAGAACCCACAAGGTGCCGGAATGCAGTGGGCGCGTGTCTGTGTCCTGACGGGTCGCATGCGTTTCCCAGCAGATGGGATCGTTACATAGGGGCACCCATTCCCCCCATGCTGAGGCAGTGAGCTCGGGGTGCTGCCCATCCCCTGCCTTCCCCATCATGACACCCTCTCAGGTATTTGCTTCGTTACAATTTGTCACACAAAAGGTTTTTCTTGCCGTTTATCCCAGGCTAATTTTAGAAATTTGTTTTCACCTTCCGACATTGATTCCTGGGGCAGCTTGCAAGCTGCCAGGAACGAAAAATCAATGGTGACAGCAGCAGAGTGGGACCCGTTCTTCATTAACCTGGAGCTCCGAGCAGCCCAGCCCTGTCTCCTCCCTCAGGGCTGAGCTAGCCCTGGGCGAAACTGGGCAGCCGGGAAGTTTTCCTTTGGTGACCTTGAACTTTCTGTTCGGAGCCTTCCCAGTGTGTCTGCTCGCCCTCCTTTACCAAAACTTACTCTCCATCCAACATAGAGACAGGGAGGGGAGAAAAAGTGAGCAAGGTCCACTGAGAGCTGTTCATATGCCAGGC
>NW_005304994.1:0-756 GCF_000412655.1 Myotis brandtii
TGGTTCATAGGTCAATGCTCAACCACTGAGCCCCATGGGTTGGGCGGCTCTTATTTTTAATCTTTTCTTCATTTTGCCAGTGTTTCCTGTCGACTGTGCTTGCTAAGGAGCATGAGCACCCGAAGCACTGATGACAGAGGCCGCGTGGGGGAGGGCACACCCCTTTGCTGCCGTCGGCGGGATCTGGTGTTCCACTGCCCTCTCGCTCGGGAGGAGCTTCCTGGGCCTCTCTCTGTGGGCCCCGCCTGCCTCCTCTACAGGAATGTGGCGTCTGCCAGATGCAGACCATCCAGGTGACCAGATGTCTCCTGATTTGTGTCTCACTGTCTGGACTCAGCGTCCCCAGCAGACGTCACAGTGCAGGTGAGATTCCCCAGCGTGAGGCTCTGCGTTTTCGCCTCGGGTTTAGCTGGCATGAGAGAGGGATGGAGCCCGAGACTCACCGGGGACCACACAGCAGATGCCGGACGCAGAGAATTCCAGCCACCGGGTTGGCAAACGGAAAACAAAACAAGCAAAAGCCAGCGAAGCAAATTCCACCCTCTGGTGTCTCCTGGTGGCTTACAGCTTCATCTGCTCCTTTCTCCTCACTTATTTTTCTTCTATTTATAAGTTGCTGGCACTGTGTAATTTTATCTGCTGCAGCCACAGAGAAGAAGTGAGGATGTGATTTTAGAGCCGTCAGTAGAACAGGCACTGCTGTCATCTGGTGTATCTGCTCTCTCTATCTGGAGCCAAGCGCACCTGGGCAGGTAC
>NW_005304995.1:0-756 GCF_000412655.1 Myotis brandtii
TTCCATTTAGTCTGAATGAGAAATGCATATGTCATGAAGGTTACTCATCTTCATTCTATAAATAAAAGCCAATAATACAACTATAATAAAATAAATGCCAGAAGAGGTTGATTTCAAAAACAGTAGATTAATAATTGACCTTTTTCTACATTTCCCTTACTATTTATCATTTCAGCAGTTAGCTATCTTTCTGACAAGTGAATTTCTTAAAAATGTGTATGACATTTAACTAGATACAGTTCCTTGTCATTGAATAATTTAATGTCATTACACATTGCTTCAATTTAAATGATTGATCTAATTTTTATTTGCAGTATGCAATTTAAATGACTCACATTATATTGGTTAATGTCTAAATACTTTAAACATTTAGATGAATGTGCTTTTCACTTGTCAACATAATCAAATAGGGCATGTGGGATTGAGATTAAACAGTTGATTACATCAATGATAGAATACATTTACTTTCTCCTCTCCTTTCCATCTTGCTTATTCACATCTCCTCTAAATCTTCTAGAGCCCACTTTGTATCTCTGGATCTACAATAATTTCACGAAATCATCAGCTGAACTGCTTGGATTGATATCCCCTTTTTCTTCTTTGCTTTATTGTAAGTTTCAGGGTTTATATTTACCTTCTCCTTTAACCTCCTACATTCAAATTACACCACTTTTCCTAGATTGCATTTTATGAAAGCTATAGATAACACCTCATTGTCATTTTGATTTGCATCTTTCAGATGATCAGTGACTTTGA
>NW_005304996.1:0-756 GCF_000412655.1 Myotis brandtii
CTTGCTAGGTACTCAGTAAATATTTGTAAAAAGGAAGGAAAGAGTCAATGAGCAAATGAGAAATGTTGTCTTTATTGAGAACACAGTCTAGTCATAGGTAGGGCAGTTTGGACATGCATCACTATTTAATAAATCATCATAGAATGTGCTAGAATGTATAGTGCATGTGGAAGAAGGAAGAGGAGAAATTGGGAAGATGGGATGTGTCAGAGCATGAGGAGTATTGATGGTGTTGTTAATAATTTTTAGAGAAAAGTATCAATATTTTCATAAATAGTGCTTCTCTTTGTTGGTCAGGAAAGGTTCAAGCTCCTGCTGCTTTGTATATGGAGATCAGCTTCCCTCTCTGATTTGTCCTTCTCCTCCCATTGGGCCTGGATGGCTTATCTTTCCAGCCAGCGAGGCAGATACCAGCAACAATTTAATACCATGCAGGTACTTCTGACTGATCAGGAGGCTCACAGGTTCTGGTTCCGGTTGTTTTTTACGTCTTTTGACTTTAAGGTAAATAAAGGACAAAAGGTGAGAAAAAAGGAGATTGATGATATAGAGATATTATACTCAGAAAATAAATCCCCCCAAAACACATCACAATCTAATATTTTCATATTTCATTTTAATAAGTAATTTAATGAGACTGGAAAGTGTATTGCTATTTAATGGGGTATAAAAGTTTTCTCATTTAAAGTCATCTCCCAGGCTGTAAAAGAAGTGGCAGACTCGAATATGCTGAGTAAAAAAAAAAAAAAAAAAAAA
>NW_005304997.1:0-756 GCF_000412655.1 Myotis brandtii
TTTTCATTGTTCGCGACCCACAGGTTGAGAACTGCTAAGTGGGTAAGGAAAGCCAGGATGGTTGGAATGTCTGGTGTGGACTGAGCAAGGAAGACAGTCTATAAGGACTTTAGCAAAGAACCAGGAAGCCAGGTCCTGTAAGGTCTTTTGATCCATTGTAAGAACTTGGCATTTACCTCAATGATATCAGGTCCCATTAAAACATTTTTAGCAGAGGAGTGACACAGTCTGTCAAATTTTAAAAAGATCACTCTGGCTGCTGTGTAAGAAGAAACTGTAGAAGGGCAAACAGGGAAATGAGGAGATCAGACCTGCAGTTATTTTTGCAGGCAGGAGATGATAGTGGCTTAACCCAGGGTGGTAGCAATGGAGGTGTTGAGAAATTGTTGGATTAAATTTTATACATGTTGAGAACCTGCAGTCATTTAATAAAAAATGAATGTGGAATGTGAAAGAAGATAAAGATGACTCCACATTTTTATACTTCATAACAGGAAAGAGAAAACAGAAAATTAAACAAGCTTGCTGGGGATAAATAAAGAATTTATTCCTGTAATTACTGAGGTTTGAGATTTCTATTAATTGCTGGTTTGGGAGAAGGAGTTGATAAAAGAATCTACATTTCAGAAGAGAGTTCTGAGCTAAAGGTACAAATATGGGACTTGTTATCATGTAGAAAGCACTTACAAGTATGAAAGTAGATGTGAGGGAAAAGATAGTTTACAAAGAGAAGAGGGAAGAATTAAGGCTGAATCC
>NW_005304998.1:0-756 GCF_000412655.1 Myotis brandtii
GGCTCTGTTGACTAATGAGTTTGCCAACCACTGTCCTGGGGTATCTGAGAATGGAAATGATGTTTCCAACCCTCTCTGAGTTGGAACCCTCTTTACCTGACAAAGTTGCCAAGTGACACCTCTGAGTCACGGGGGAGAGCGAAGACCCTCTGTCCCTCATGACACTGGGGGTCAGGGTGTTGCTCTTCACCCCGCAGCTCAGGTGAAGAAAAGGAGGCTCTTGGAAGCCAGCTTCTCGCCACGCATTGCATCAAGCAAACGCCAGAGCCAGCACTTGACTTCAGGCTCTTGCTGACAAAATCCACATCCTCTGTACTTGGACCTGGGTATCTCTCCTTCCCTCAACCCGCCCCTGCAGATCTCTGTCACTCAGGGGTGGTCTGATGGTTCTGTCTAGAGGTGCCCAGCACATCTAGGGCCGTGACCACGGCTCCCAAATCCACTCAACAGCAATACATCCTCCAAACCAAGGAGCCCCTTCCCACGTGCTCTGCCCTCTGCTGGGTGCTGTGGGGTAATAGCTGTAGAATAATGAACAACTCCCGCCCTCTAAAAGCTTATAAAGCAACAGGGCTTACCTCCTGGGGCATCTGAATCGCAGAACTGGGGTGGGATAGAGCCCGAGTCGCAGACCCAGGAGCTGAACCGGGTCTGCTGGGCCCAGGACCCCTGCTCCTGCCCCTGGTGCTAGACTGTCTCCCAATAACAGTGCTTTCTGGTCTACACAGTGTTTTCCAGACAAAGAAACAGGCTCAG
>NW_005304999.1:0-756 GCF_000412655.1 Myotis brandtii
TAGGTAGGTAGGTAGGTAGGTTGCAAAAACATCAGGTCTGCACGAGTGGTCAAAGCTTTCATTACTCATAGCGGAGACACCGGGCAGTTACATTGCTGCATTGTCCATCAGGGGGGCAAGCCTACATGCAAGGGGATCACACTGTAGGAGAGGGACCCTAAAATGTGGCCCTGACGTTAAGATAGGGAGGGGTAACCATTCCTCTTTCCCTGGAAGGAGGAAGAAAAGTCTTTGCCCGTAAAGTACCCTAGTCTTCCTTAGGAGCGGAAGGCAAAGAAGCTTGGAGTCTTCCCTTTTGGAAGCTAAATGACTGGTATTTTTTTAATCTAAATGATCTAAATTGTCTCTAGAAGATAAAAACAGCCTCTTTGGATTACAACCAGGGCTTCCTCCTCGTTTGATGTGCAAGCGTCTACGGAGCCAGTCCTCTCAACCCTCTGGGCTCTGCCTGGGGAGGAGGGAAAGCAGCCCCCTGTCCTGGAATGGAAGGCAGTGATTCCAGGTAAGATAGAGACGTTTTATTGCCCTGCAAGTGCTAGTAAATGGCTCCACCGGAGCAGATGCTCCTGGGAGGCATGCAAGGAAACTTCCTCCTTTCCCCAGCCCATCAATGCCCATGCTCCCGCAAGCTGGGGCTCTGCAGGAACACAGAAATGCAGGGAACATGGGTTTCCCCACAGACTACAGGGCACACTTTCAGAACGGGTAAAATTTGTCTTTAGTAACATGTGGACATCCTGGCTGCACTCTTCCCTT
>NW_005305000.1:0-756 GCF_000412655.1 Myotis brandtii
GCCTAACACGGGTGGCAATGAACATGCCTCTCCTGTCCTGGGCACTTTACACGCCAGACCCCACAGCTGCCCGTGGCTTGGTATTGTCCCATCTTACAGATGTGTGACTGAGGCTCAGACCCAAGGTCAGTGTCAGGAATGAGAAAGGCCTTTAAGTTTTTCTCCATCCCAGAGCTGTTTCTCCTTTTGTTCTTTGGCTTTTCTGATTTTAACCCCTTTTCATGAACTGCTCTCAGCGGAGACGGAAAAAGGAGCGTCTTTGAAATCACTCTTGCTAAGTCCATGGCTCCCAAGGGCTTCCGGCTGGGCAGCATGTTTGTGGCTACTCTGGCGGTCACCCTGTGGGAATCCCCTACCTGGCCCCGGCTCTGGGCACGGGGTGCTGCTTAGCGTTGACCTGCGTGTCCTCAGCCCAGGCCCGCAGAGCGGAGGGCTGTCTGCCATGGCCACCTGTGGGCTTGATTGTAAAAACCCCCGCCCCCAGCCTTGTCCATCCCCAAAACACGTGGGGGCCTGCAGGAGAGAGGGCCTGAGGAACCGCCCGCCCCCACCCCCCATCGCAGCCTACCCGGCTTGGTCCCCAGGCCACATGTGGGCCAGCTGGTGGGAGTGGGGTGGTTCTGTGTCCTGGGGGAATCATGCATCTTCTCCCTCACCTGCACCCACTCTCAACTGACCCCAAGGGGCTCCAGCTTCCGTCTGTGCGTTCAGGGTGGGCCAGAAGGACTTGGGGGCCTGGGCCTCCGCTGATGGCTC
>NW_005305001.1:0-756 GCF_000412655.1 Myotis brandtii
GGGGGGTGTGACTGCTCAGAATCTTACTCCCTGTCACCCCCCAGGCAGGCGACACCCAGACCCTCACCTAAGGCCCTGGTAGCTCCTATCCCCACAGGAGACCAGAGGCTGGAGCCAGAGCCGGAGGGCCACCGGGATCCTGTCAAACCTTGTGGGGGGAAGCGGAAGAGGTTGTCATGGTTACCCTCCTGCTGGCTGACGGACAGGCCAGGGCCCCTTACCATTTCTATGTTCTCCTGAGTGACAAATTTTAACTTGTTTTCCATCCGACGCAGCGTGTGAGACAGGCTCTCGTTTTTCCGAGTGAGGCGCTTGTTTTTATCCAGCAGCGGCTTATACTGGCTTTCAGCTTCTCTTAAACGCTTTAGCTGAAAGACAAAATTAGTGACAAGCACGATGGTTTTAGGCGTGACGGAGAACCAGCAGGTCACCCTCTGGAACCTGCAGGCTGAGCAGAACAACTTGGCGACAGCTGAGGGTTGGAGTCGAGTCCAGTCAGAGCTGGGGAACCAGGACCCCCGGGAGCCTCGAGCAGCTCTCATCCAGGGGACAAGCCACTCAGAAACCCCAGTGGCTGCAAGGACTGACGGTGATGGTGCCCCTGCAGGCTGAGGTCCTCGGATAATGCGAAGAACAGAGGATGCTTTTGCCCAATGATGCAGAGCAGGGATCAGCCAACCAGGGTCTGAGGCCCATAGCTGGCCCTCAACCTGGTTTTGTTAACAAAGTTTTATTGGAAACAGCCAAGAGGCCTCG
>NW_005305002.1:0-756 GCF_000412655.1 Myotis brandtii
AGGCAGGAGGCCTTGGAGGCTGGCTACCGCGGTTTGTAATAATACATTTGATCCTTTAAAAAATCCAATGAGATTATCTAAAAACAGTAACAAACAAAAATACCAAAACAATGAGGCAAGCATTATTATAAATTATTATTATTTTTCCCACAGTTGTGTATTTATT
Organism: Myotis brandtii; assembly: GCF_000412655.1. Classification (NCBI taxonomy): domain Eukaryota; kingdom Metazoa; phylum Chordata; class Mammalia; order Chiroptera; family Vespertilionidae; genus Myotis; species Myotis brandtii. The sequence goes on from NW_005305002.1 coordinate 167, forward strand.
TATTTTTAAAATTTTAAAGGAAGTATTATTATTATTCTCACTTTTCTGTGAGGAAATATGGGTGCAGAAAAGTGAAATAACTTACCCAATATTACAGTTAGTAAGGGGCAAAGCCAGACATTGAACCCAGGTGGTCTTTTTTTTTTAATCAATTTTATTGGGCTATAATATACATACAATAAAAAAACCGTTTCATGGTGAAGGCCTGGGGCAGGGGGTGGAGGTGAGCGAGAAGAGGTCATTGGGGGAGAGGGGGGACATTTGTAATACTTTCAACAACAAAGATGAAAAACCCCCACTCCAATGGAGATATAGGACATATTTATCCCTCCCCAGTTCCCCTCGTGCCCCTCTGTCATCAGTCCTGCTCCGGGCAGTTCCTGAACTGCTTCCTGCCATGACTGTTTTGTCTGTTCTAGACCTTCATAGAAATGAAACCGTACGGAATGTTGCATTTTGTGACTGGCTGCTTTTGCTGAACAAAAATGTTTGTAAGGTTCATCTGCATTGTTAAATGTATTGGCAACTCTTCTTTCATTTTTTTTTTTTTGCTAGTCTTTTTTTAAAAAAATATATATTTTATTGATTTT
>NW_005305003.1:0-756 GCF_000412655.1 Myotis brandtii
TTTTTTTTCACTGTCAGCACAACCAAGAACTTGGGCAGGTGGCTGGAGTGCAGATGGGAAAGGAATGTATGGAAATGTAGCACGTCTTTACGATCTGGGCTTAAGTAAGCAAATCAAGCCAATTGGCTTAGAATTATGATGGTTGGCTTTCTAATGCATATTCAGAGAGGGCTGAAAAAAATGTAGGAAATGTAATTGTACCATAAAGCTGTCACAAGAAAATATATACTGAATATCAAGTAGGGTAAACTTCTAGAGAGTTAATCTATGAAAGTTTAAAAAATTGTTTTTTAAAGAATGTTATAGTTGAATAAATAACAGGAAGAAATAGGTGGTACTAGGGAACAGTTTTTGGAATAAGAAAAAATTGCACAAACATATTTAATAGGTGAAGCATATTTGATATATCATTGGTTAGCAATTTCCCCATGGAATATGTAGGACATATTTGGGCAAAAGAATTTTAAAAGTGAGATTATTTTAACATTTTATAATCCAGAGGTTTAAGAAAAATGTATCAACAGTATTTATATAACTACCAATATTGTGCTGCTATATGCATTAACATCAATGGGTGTTTTGTTCCTTTGTATAGAAAACCCAATATTTCTATAAACCAGATCGAAAATGACTGAAAATACCCAGTGGTCTTCTATTAGAGCTTGCTCCTCAAACTTTAATGCGTATATGAGCCACCTCTTGGGGTCTTCTTAAAATGTGGATTTTCCCATTTTAAAATTTGATTTGTTTTTTTTT
>NW_005305004.1:0-756 GCF_000412655.1 Myotis brandtii
TACCTGCTTGGTGAGGGCACCTCAGGCAGGGAAACCCGTGCTTGAAATTGCTGGTTGAAGGATAGAATATCAGAGCCAACTGGCAGTTAATGCACCAGGTTTTTAAATCTGAAGTTAAGGGGGAGGAAGAAAACACCCTAGTAAGCAGGCTTTTACAATTTATCTGCAAACAGGAACCTGTGGAAACAGAAAGTCTTACAAGCTGTCCAAGTGAGAGGTTGGTAAGCAGCCGTTACGGCCATCAGCAGCCTTTGTTGCCAAGAAAGCGAGCCATCCCAGTTGTTTTTGATCAACTAACAAAGCGCTCCCCCTTATATCTACTAGAACTCCTACACAAGCTTCAAAACCCAGTTTAACATCATCTCCTTTGAGGAGCCTGTTCTGGCTTCTCAAGCTGAAATGAGCACCACCTCCTTGCTTTCCTGCCTCCCTGCACTTTTCTTCCCACATGGGCAACTGTGTACACCTTTTTCCTCTTATAGAGCCTCCAGAGTAAAAAAATCTGTACTTGCTTCTCTCCCTGACTTTACGGCCTCTCTTAAAGCTTGACTCAACAAAGGTGCTCAGAGAACATTCACTGGATGTCAGTGCAATAGAGTCTCCATCAATTCAAAGGGAGTGGGGCATCATAGCTGAGACCAGAGTCTTTGGCATCAGAATGCCTTGGCTTCCAGTAGCAGCTCTGACATTCCTGACTCTGTGACCATGACCAAAATGCGTTAACTTGCCTACACCTGAACCTCCTCGTTCATAAAT
>NW_005305005.1:0-756 GCF_000412655.1 Myotis brandtii
GGTTTATATTAAAAAAGGCAGCTAACAGGGAAGAGTTCTGTTTGACTAAGAATTAAGAATATATTACCCCTACAAGAAATGCCTTTCTAAGTTATAAACAAGATTAACTTTAAAGTGATTTCTTTTCCTTGCCTGCATATTATTTTTCTGGCAACAGTTTTGTTTGCTTTGAAAACTGTCACCACCGGGTATGTTAGAAATCTCTCGATTGCTTGCTCATCTGCTTATAGCCCACCAGCCCCCCGCCCAGCCCCTCATAGTTTTACAATAGAAGATCAAAATTAATTTAAACAGGATGGAGAACACCCATAAAACAGAGGAAATAGCATAACAAGAGGCAAGACGCTCATCCATTCTGTATGGATTTGTTGCTCCGTTTAGGTCCATAATGACTTGATTCCCCAATGGATTTGATGTGGTTCATAAAACCACATAAATTACAACAAAATTAAATAACAACTGAGGGAACAGGAGCCAAAGAGAAAACATGGGTAGGCTTTGAAAAGAGAAGCAGAAAACTAGGGTTGGTTTAATGCAGTGAAACACATACAACATGATGCCAGGTCCTTGCTGGAGGCGGCCTCAGCTGGTGCGCAGGCTCTCAGAGGCCCTGGCCTCTGCCACAAGGGCCGGGGCTCTCTACGCCTTTAAAGCTCATGCGCTGTTCACCTGGACAGCTTTCCTGTGCCCTTGCCTGTGTCTGCCTTCCATGGGGCCTCATAGAGAACAGTGTGTGGTGATGGGCAGTGGATAGGT
>NW_005305006.1:0-756 GCF_000412655.1 Myotis brandtii
TTAGGGCAAAATCAGCACTTTTTAATGGAAACAACTCGACCAAGAATCTGCCACAGAATTTTGAGACCTATTAAAATGAAGTTTAGTGAGAAAAAGAAAAAAAGATCTTTTTGGAGCTTTACAAGTAAAATGTTCAAGAATGAGAAATGGCTATCCTAATTTATTTAGGAGGAAAGGTACAAATTGTAAAACTTTACTAATTTGGTAAAAGGTGATTGTTTTGAAAAAGAAAAGTAACTATATAGGCAATGTTAAAAATTGCTAAAAATTAAAAAGAATAAACATGATAGTATATAGAATAGCATATTAAACATCACATTAACAATGACAATCCCATTCCTTTGGTATTCTATGTTTCATTAGGCTTCTTAAATATTCAGATAACATTTCTAGAGACTGTTCTCAGAAGACTGCACATGTGTTTATGTAGCCAAAAGGTTGGGTATGATATTAGAGGGTTCTGGAATCATCCATATGGGTCTTTGGAAGGTGGAGTAAGCAAACTAGTAAGGCTAGAAAGATTTTATGAAAGAGAAATACAGCTATACTGTAATAAACAAAAATTTAGTTGTGAGGAAAATGATGGTAAACACATTCATTGCCCAAGTAATGACACAAAATACTATGTATTTTAAGCATGTTTTACATTTATGGTAACCTTGTGACCCAAATGCTTGTTTTTTATTTGCTATTATTCTCTTATTTAATGCCAGCACTGCAATTTAAATATGTTTTTATTGATTATTTTAGAGAGAG
>NW_005305007.1:0-756 GCF_000412655.1 Myotis brandtii
GCCACAGGAGAACCAAGATCTTATTAGGCTGCCTGTCAATTTTCTTGGGACCCACCCTGACTCTTAGGAGGTCCCGCCACATTTGCTTCTGGGTGACTCTCACCACCCTGCTGCTCCCTGCCAGCCACCCAGGCTGTTTATTCTCCTCTACTGCCCACGCCTTTACTGGTAAAAGGCTAGTTCAGTCTCTCCCAGATCTGACACTACCTGGACGGCTGGCTGCACTGTGTCTCCCAGCAAACCTGAAAGGCTGGGAACCAGGGGCCTGGAGTAGGCAGCCAGGGCCGCCTGCAGGATGTGGTCTCTCACGCCAGTGGTGAAAGCCATTGCCTCTGGCCCCAGAAAGTCGTCATCGTAAATAGCGAGCCTCATCCCCCTCTCCGGGAGGAAAGTTTGGAGCTCCGCCAGGGGACCCCACCTAGGCACAGACATGGGTAAATGTCCCTCGTTGGGCCAGGTGGCCCGACACCCAGCCATCACCCATGTCAAAAGGGAGGCATGCTCAGTGTGCTGTGCAGCCCCAGGGATGCGCTGCCACAGAGAGGGGTGTGGAGTGACCGAGGCCATACGCTCAACTCACCGCCCGACGGGACTATCCAACGGCCCCAAGGTACCACAACCTCCACAGCCACCCTGCGCTGGACTGTCCCCTCCTGGTGATGTTGGTGGCTGACCCTACCAGCTGGGCTGAGGTGTAAGGCTGGGCTGAGATGTGCATGTATTTGAGCAGTAGAGGCAGCTGGGCAGGTCCTGCCC
>NW_005305008.1:0-756 GCF_000412655.1 Myotis brandtii
GGGTGAGGTGGGGAGAGGTGGGGGTGAAGTGGGAAGAGGTGAGGGAGAGGGAGAGTGGGCGGGATGGTGGGATGGCTCTGGGTGCCTGAAAGGTCTGGGGAGATGTGGCTGGCAGAGCAGACCTTGTCCCGTCCTGACCCTGGTGTGGTTAGGAGTCTAATGGGGGGACCAAGGCTCTGTCCTTCCCTGGGGGGTCATGGGGCGGCGGGGGGGGAGGAGTCAGCCAGAGCCTGGCAGGAAGGCAGCTCTTTGGTCCTGGGCATGGGCATTGGGCAAACCTCTCCCAAGCCGGCTGCTGAAGCTCCCTATGGTGGGTGTGGCTTCGATTCATGGGCCACAGGGGTCCCTGGAGGGGCTGCTCCGGCCTCTAGTGCAGGGGTGGGGAGGACCAGGGCAAGGCAGGGTACCAGGCCCCACCCCTGCCCCAGCTACAGCCAGATACCTGCCCTGGAGGAGGGCGGGGGCCAGGAGGCCAGCCTACCTGTCACACTCAGCAGGGATGGGAGCTTGCCCTCCGCGGGGTGGGTGGTGCTGAGATCAGCCCCAGCCCCCTCAGCACCCGTGGCTGCACGTGCTTGTCCCGGGCTCTCCCTTCCACGCCTGGGCAGCCACGCTGGCATGGGGAGCCGGGAGCCTCTGACGGAGATCATTCTGCTGGCTGAGGAGGCACAGCCAGCCTGTTCAGAAATGCCAGGCTGTGGGGCAGTGGGTACTCCCCACCCCTCACCCACCGCCCAGCTCCTACCGGATGATGCT
>NW_005305009.1:0-756 GCF_000412655.1 Myotis brandtii
TGTGTGTGTGTGTGTATTGTGCGTATATGCATGTGTGTTTAATGGTTTAACTTTACCCAAAACTAAATATTGTCTGCAAGTCTCCAGAATAAAATCATACTCATTAAAATATAAAATCAAGAGATAAGAACATTTTATAACCTTTTATTTCAGTCAGCCCCAAAAGCATAACTACACTGAATATGTGTATTATGCTCAGATTTACAACTTTTTGACAATGTTGTTACCTTGGGAATCCTAATTCATTTTCATTTTATGGAGTGTATTATTGGTTTAACTTTGAAACAGTAAGACCTACTTTTAGAAGCACATGGGAAACATCTGCCTCAGACCAGGTAGTAGACAGAAGGCTCCATTAAGCCAAGGACTAGGCTAAATTGGCAAACCCAGTTCCTTGCATGGTGCTGGGAGAACATAGTCACTCCAGTAGGTCCAAAATTGTGTTCTCTCATCTCATACTCCTAAATCCTTGCGGCAGGAATTTTTACCTCCATTTTATAGCTGAATAAGAGCAATTAAGTACAGGTATTCATACAGTCAGTAATTAGTGGCATGTGACATGTGACAATCTTTATTCAAAACGCCAAAAGTTAAGTGAGATCAGAATCCTTGCATTACTAGTCCTCACTATAACACAGTACTTGCTTTAATGGGAATTAATACCCAAAGCAGAGCTTCACCCCAGCCTAAGATCAGCATTACAGGGCCAGTTGCATGTTCTGTGAATATCCTCCCTAGGAGACGCTGATGACCCCA
>NW_005305010.1:0-756 GCF_000412655.1 Myotis brandtii
ACATATGTAATATTTTCAACAATAAAGATTTTTTAAATAAAATATATATCACAGTATTTACCACAAAAAAGAATAGTTTGAGATTCATACAGCCTCTTTCCATTTTCCTTTATTCAAATACACAGAAAAAGATTTTTTTTTTCTTTTCTGATTTGCATGAAACTGGTTTGCTGGATTTTGGTCAGACAATGCCCAGAGGAATACTTTGTACAGGGTACTAGTTAGCATCTTCCCCTCTACCACAGCCACTAGGGCCCTGTGATCACAAATCACTCCTAATTCTCCATGATTTTATATTTTCCACTCCACTTTCATTTTTTCTCACTTTCTATTTATAGGACTATGGTCTCCAATTGATGATGTTTACACACATTTCAATCACCAGAATACTACATTACATTTCAGAAAACCTTCAGGCTGGTAACAGGATATAGGTTAGGGTAATGGGCTACACATGATGTTGAAAATTATTTTTAAAAAATCAATAAATAAAAGCATTGATTTTATTTTTAATGATTAATTCTGAAAAAATTGCCATAGCCAATTTGAACATATAGCAATTATGGATGTGGGCTTTATGTTAACCAAAGCAAGAGTTTAAAATTGTGATTCCTATCAATATCTCTCTCTATAAAACCCTAATATGCAAAGAGACCGAATGGCAGAACAACCGATTGCTGTGACATGCGCTGGCCCCAGGGGACGTGCACAGAACATGCCGGGAGTCGGCAGCAGGTGGCAGAGCAAGGAACATGG
>NW_005305011.1:0-756 GCF_000412655.1 Myotis brandtii
ATTGCTCCAATGGCAGACTTGAGTATACCATTTTGAATTTCTAGTTTTACCCATATTATACTTAATCTGGTAATGTGACATATCCCTAAGGATTCTAATGGACTTATTAGATATTTTATTTAGGGCTGTGTTGTGAATAACCCAACTCATGCTGGCTTAAAGAGATCATTTATATTTGTAATTTATTGGCCTCCTTAATTGAACTGTCAAGGTAGATTTTTGCATTAAGCACGGCTGCAGTCAGGACTCCGGTGGAGTCATCAGCAGCACTCTCTGCCATGTCACTTGGCAAGCTTTGCTGTGTCAGCTCTTCTCAGGCTCCCCTCCTTGGTGTTAGCAAAGACCGCTGCAGTGTTCCCTCTTCACGCACCATGCTAGCCAGGATACGGAAGAGAGAAGTCCACTGTCCTGGAAGGTCCAACCTGACTGGCTCAGGTTGTGTGCACTTCCCCGGGTTGGGACTTAATATGTTATTGACTTAAGCCAGTCAGGGTTCTCATCCCATATGCTGGGTGTGCAGTTAACCCACTCAGACCACACTGGCTAGAGTGTGAGGGCTGCAGGGCTGGTGGGTCCCCAGGAGTGAAGAAGGAATGCAGAAAGGACAGACAAATGTTTACAAGGATGCATGCTATCATACTGTTACCGTTTGTAGAATTTCATCAACATTTGAGCAATATATATTTAATTTAAAGTGCCATACATGTCTGTGTGTATATTATATATATATATATGTGTGTGTATATATATATATGT
>NW_005305012.1:0-756 GCF_000412655.1 Myotis brandtii
GGTAAAAAGCTGAAAGCTTTTCCTCTAAGATCAGGAATAAGACAGGGATGCCTATTCTCACCACTGTTATTCAAGATAGTACTGGAAGTTCTAGACAGAGCAGTTCAGCGATAAAAAGAAATAAAAGGCATCCAACTTGGAAAGAAAGAAGTAAAACTGCCTTTATTTGAATAAGACATGGTCTTATATTTAGAAAGCCCTAAAACTCACTACAAAACTGATAGAACTTATAAATTTAATAAAAGTGCAAGATACAAAGTCAATATACAAAAATCAGTTGCATTTCTAAACACTAATATTGAACTATCAGAGAAATTAAGAAACTAATTCCATTTACAATTGCACCAAAATGAATAAAATACCCAGGAATAAATTTAACCAGGAAGGTGAAAGACCTGTATACTGAAAAAAACAATACTACAATATGTACAACATAAACCACAAAAATCTCAAATAGCCAAAGCAATCTTAAGACAGAATAAAAGTGAAGGCATCACACTTCATGATTTCAAACTGTATTACACAACTATAGTAATCAAAACTGGACCACTATCGTATACTATGCACAAATCAACTCAAATAAGCAAATGGGACTTAAAAGATACTGTACTGCAAAGAAAACAAATATATATATCCTCAATCTACTGGATGGGAGGGAATATTTACAAGTCATATATCTGATAAGGGGCAAGTACCCAAAATATAGAAAGAACTCATAAAACTCAGTATCAAAAAATAAATAATACAATTTAAAAA
>NW_005305013.1:0-756 GCF_000412655.1 Myotis brandtii
GCCAGGCCGTGGGCCGGGCCGGTGGGGGCCGTGCCTTGGCTCATCTGACCCCTCCCTGCGCCCCTCACTGACCTGCCTCACACTGGCCCATCCCTCTGCCCCGAGCCCCCAGCCCTGCCGACTTGAGGTGGCTGGCTAGTCCTGAGCCCATATCTCTGTGCTTGTCCAAGACTGTGCAACCCCTGCACCTTCAGGACAGCGCTGCCCCCTGGGATGTGTGTCCCACATCTTCATAATGACGACCAGCATTTACTGGGTGCTCACTGTGTGCCAGGTACCGTCCCGGCACGTTACCTGCGCTAATTCATTTACCGGGCACAACAGCACTATGACGTCAGTGCTGTTTTATCCCTATTTTGCAGATAGAAAAACTGAGGCTCCGAAGTCGCCCATTTTTCAGGGGCCAGGCTTGTTCGCACGTGGCCGGCTTCAGGGAGCACTGTGATGGGAGCTTGGGGAGGGGGATGCTGAGAGGCATGGCTTTCTTCGCCATCTACTTCCAGGCTCTGCTCCTCGGGCATGGCTCCCAGGCAGCTGCCTACCGATGATCTGTCCATCGTCTTACGGTCCAGGGCCTGTCCTGCAGGCGGAAGGGTGGGTCTTGCCCAGCTGGTTCTCGTTAGGCACAAGAAAGCTGATGAGGGGTATATTTAGCCCTGGTTTCTGGAGGAGCCAGAGGTCTTTCATCCTTGGAGGCGCTGGCCACAGTGGGACTCAGCTTGCCAACGCCGGGCTCATGGGTTGCAGGGCAGACGG
>NW_005305014.1:0-756 GCF_000412655.1 Myotis brandtii
TGTCGATAAGAAATGTATTTAAATCAATTTTGTTGAAATGTCTTTTAATGACCTATATGGTAGCTATAACTATTGTTAGGGACAATGTATTGTGGAAAGCTATGTAAAACTCCCACATTTGCATGTTAGTATCTGATGTATCTGGAGAGACCTCCGGTTATGACAGTTGGTGACCATTGTTTTTTGATCTTGTGGATAACGTGAAGCCCCAAACTTTACACCTAACAAGCCTGGGTATTGGCCCTACCGCATTGTTTAACAACATAATCCTGGGGTGTAGAGTAATTTAAGATGCTCACAAAAATGTCAAGCCTGATGATGACCTGGATCACAGCGATTGATCTTCCCTGCATGTCTTGCTGTGGAACTGAAGTCGTCATCCTAAAAGTACACCTGGACCTCTTCATGTGATGGATGGCTCAGAGGTCACTGCAAGTGCACCGGAGACGGAACCTCGATAGACCCAGGAAAGTAAAAACTAAGAGTCGGGGGAGAAACCAAAGGATTTCTTTGGAACTTTTTCCTTTGGGTTACTTTGTAAGTTAAAGTTGTTGTCACGCCACAGAAAGACTGCATTATGCCTGTAGTGACTCAGTGGCTAAAGAAAAAGATACATATATTGTGTGGGTTGTTTTTTTGGGGTTTTGGCTTTTTTTTGCCATATTTTAGAAAGACAAAATGGGAGGGAAGGAGGGGAAAAAGGAGGGAGGCAGAAAGACAGAGAGAAACATGGATTTGTTGTTCCATTTATTTATG
>NW_005305015.1:0-756 GCF_000412655.1 Myotis brandtii
CAGGCCAACACTCTATCCACTTAGCCAAATTGGCTAGGGCAGCAGGGGTCATAGTTTAATTGGACCACTTTTATTTATGTTATCCTGATGAAATAATGTGTCATTCTACAGATAATTCCAGCCTGTCTATAATTCATAAATATTTATTAAGTTTCCACAATGCTAAGACCCTGCTTGCCGTAAGTGGCATGATTTCAGAACATGCCTAGAGTAAGCCCCACCCACAATGGCTGATGAGGTGTTAAATACCTCTCACAGCAGAACTGAGTGGAATTATACCAGTGGAACAGGGCAAATGATAGCCCTTCCTGTAAGAAGGTTTTGATAGAAGAGTAGATGGAGGGAAGCTCAAAGATGGTGCACATTCACATAGAGCCATAGGATAAATACAATGAAGGAGGTGAACACGATAATGGTAATCTAGGTGGGTGTTATAATATCATGGAGGTAAGTACTTATTCAGTGAAAATATTGAGCTTTTTCTATGAGCTTTTTCACTGTGCTTGAACTCATGATTCAAGACCAATTGGTCATGGATTGTGCCTGCAAGTTGCTAATGGTCAATTAGGATGAAGCAATCATGGAAATAAATTCATATTTCATTTGGCTCTACTACTCAACTTAGATAGATCACTGTGTTATCTAGACAGCAAGAAGTCCCAAAGAAGAAAAAGCCCATTCCTTATAGGAGAGCAGAAAAAAATTATAAAAAGTAAGCATTTTTAAAAAGATTTTTATTGATTTCAGAGAGGGAGG
>NW_005305016.1:0-756 GCF_000412655.1 Myotis brandtii
TATAAAACCAAACCATCACCTAATGATAACAGTCTTGCAATTATTAAAATGGATGCCTGGGATAATTGGTGTAAAGGAAGAAAATCCATACCACCTTGGGCTTACACTTAACCCAAGGGTTTATACCTTCAGTTTAAGGAGGGTAGCGACAGGAGATATTCTAAGGGGTAGAACTGAAATTTATATATATCAGGACCATGTGCTGATTTGGCCAATAACATTCAAGCAAATAGTTATAAAGCAGACATATACTCAATGTTCCCTAACTACTAATTACTAGATAATGGGCTTATTCTGAAAAGCTATGCAAATAGAGAATGTGGTTAGGAATAACTTAAGGGAATGTATATAATCTGCTCTGTTGTAGTTCAGGTAACTAATTCAGTTCTCAGGGAATCCAATGGCAATCAGTGGAATGGACAAGGAAGGCCTTTGATAAAGAAATACTTGGTGTTGTCCTCTAGGGGATCACCCCAATGAAGAGCTCCAGCAAGGAGAAAAGTGACCTGCAGAATGCTGTGAATCAGCTACTGATCTCACCCTAACTTATACCTCAGGTAGGGTCATAATTTCCTAAAATTGTCATCCACAATAAAATATATCAGACCCAGAATACACACACATAACATACATTTATTATGTAAGATATGTTAGTTTGAGGAGCAATTAGATGCTTATTTTTAGTATATCACTTCCATAAACCATATGCAGAGAATGTGATCATTTAGAAATGTCATTTTCAAATTAATTAGACAT